>NW_024003726.1:1727119-1928333 GCF_014805625.2 Glossina fuscipes
TAGATTAGCTAAAGAATTGGCCTTTATTAGTTTTTCGGTTGCGCGCGTGTTCCCAGCGAGGACCAGTAAATTCCCATCGCGTAGAATCGAGATCGAGTCGATGTATGTTGTAATGCTATCTAGAGCTTTTTTTATAGCAAAAGGGCTAATTTGGGAAATTGTTATTCGAGCATCGGTTGAAGAAATAACAATATATTTTTTATCAATAGGGATTATATCGCTGATCGGCAACACCGGAAAATCTGATTTTTTACTTTTTTTTCTTTGGGCGGATGTATCACTTAATAGATAAAATCTATTCGGGTTTTTGTCTGGCGGCCCCGGGGCCATTATGCCTTATTGTTGTCTATTTATTATTATTTTTGAAATAACCACTCACTTGAAAAGGTTTGGGAACTGTGCAAGAAGGTTGGGAACTACTAAAGAAAAGTGTCAAATGTTTTCAATTTTTTTTTTTTTTTTATTTTGTTTTTTTGTTTTCTATTTTTTATTATATATAGACGAAACAAAAGCACATACGCGATATCCGCGTTAACCAGTTTTAGCAATAACACTGAAAAGACAGAAGTTAAATACACAAAAACACCGAAAACACCGAAACAATTGAAAAAACGCAGACGAATAGAAAACACGCACTACATTGAACACAAGTCGACTCGTCTATGTGTGTACGAATAATACTTATGCTAGTATAATAAACTTGCTTATCCTAATAAAATGAGAGGAATGCTTTATAAAGAATCTTTGAAATATAAAAATAATGCGTGAGGAAAAACAATGAATTATTGTGAGGCGATACTACTACAACAACCTGGGTTCGCCTTATTTTAAAATGGCGTCCCTGATATGATTTACGGAAGACAAATAATGATAGTATTCACTAAATTTAGAGCCTAGAACTCTAAACAAGTGAAATAATTCGTAATTTGCTCAACACTGAGATTACCTAAGAAGAATATAATGCCATCGAGACGAAACACTTACATTCTATTCATTAAGCAAACTGGGGAGTTTACTTGACCATGCAACAGTTTAATGATTAAGGACACACTAATCCAAGAGGGTCATTTCAGAAGAGACGGCCAAATAATAAGTTTAAGGCGACTTCTATGATAGTCGCAAAATATTCGTTGAGAAACCTAACCCAAAATACGTAATGCAACCCTTAAAAACGGGCCCATATAATTATCGCATATTCACGAATGGGTCTAATTAGTACAACACAAAGCCTTTTAGTGACGTACGAATGCACAAAATTTTTAGGTCAACGGTTATGAAAACCACTGAAAGAATTTGAAGAAGAAACCTCAACTTCGAATCAGTAAGCGTGTGCTTACCAAATCGTTAAAGAATGAAACATTGTCCAAAAAATGACAATTCAAATAACAGTTGGCATATATCAGGGTAGACCTATATAGTTATAACGCAGTTTAAATTCGTAGCGTTTTGCTTTCATTATTTCGATAAGTCAGCAAGATTGTCTTGGAGTAGAAGAGTGCCACCTGTCGTCAAACATCAAAACATTAAAATTCTTTGTACAAGAAGGCAGGTCATTAATGAACAATAAAAAAAAAGAGTATCAAAGTGCCTTCATTGCATCACACCTGATATAACATCGACCTTGCGAAAGACGCAACCCTTAAACATAACAGGCTGAGAACGCCCAAAGATATACGACCTGATCAATTCAATAAAATTAAAGCAGAAGCCAAGTACTTTAGCTTATCAGCTTATTAGCAGGAAAAGAGAATTCATTCAGTCTAAGGCCTTTGAAAAATCAATGTATTTTATATCTGCTTGCTTTCTTGGCGAAAAGAAACAAAATGCACTACAACTCAATTCCGATAAATTAGTCATCGTTGACTTATCCTTACCACATTAAGTCATATGACATTATTGAACCCATTACGCTATCTAAATAGAAAATTTTTTCTGCATTGTCTACTATTAAGTGCAGTTGTCTTCCGAGTCCGGCTGGTATTCGATCCTGTATTTTGAGAAATTGTTCGTTTGTGCTTTTTACTCCCTTGATGCTTGTTTTTAACAACTGCCTTAGTGTTGCTTACTTTCGTTAGCATGGAAAACTACTTTTATTATTCCCTCGCAAGAAACTGATTCTAGAGACATTATTAATAATTACAGGAGTATTGCGACATTTAGTATCCTACCTAAGTTATTGGAAGCGTTATTGTCTGAGAGATTATCACCAGGTATGATGTCAACATTATCAGTATGGCAACACGATTTCGTTAAAGGCAGATTGACATCCATTAAGTTGTTGAAGTTTACGTGTCTTTGCTTTGGGCAAGCAGATGAATGTATATATACAGATTTGTCCAAACCATTTTATGGAGTAAACCATGAACTTCTGATTTTTCAGCTTTGTTGACTGGGCTTCTCCATTTGTGGCTGTGGTTCTTTAATTATTTTACTGGTCGTACTCAAAGAGTGTTATTAACTCCAACGTCTCGTGGAAAATACTGGTTTCGGATTTGATCTTTTTTAAGAGATGGGCTAAAAAATTGAATGACCCGTATGTTTGCAAAGTTCTAGACATTGCATTTGTTAGTCTGATTTTGGAATATTCTGTCATTGTGTGCCACCTTATTATGAATGTAACATTGATCGAATTAAATCTGTTCAGAGAAATTTTTTTCTCTTCGCTTTACGCAGTTTGCCATGGGATTCCAATACAATGCTTCCATCATATGAAACCAGGAAACGGGAAATGATTGGGATGGCTTTTACGGTTACTTTGTTTCGGGGCTGGGTTTCCTCTTCTTATCTATTACACATTGTCGAAATCAATGTTCTGTGTCGGTCTTTACGTCAATGTATTTCTTTGAGACTCCCTTATTGTCGCAACAATTATCTTCTGCTTAGTCTGTTCAGTTTTCTAAGTAGAATTTATAATAGGAACTCCTATCGCTTTAATAAGTTTGCTGAATCTATTATTACAATTAAAAATGTTATTATTGTTATGTACATAGTTATAAATTGAAAATGTGTTATATAATGAATTGTTTTCTCATGCTGGGTAATGCAAATAATTAATGCGCACTAGATGGTTAGATAGTTTTTAATATTGTTATTGTCAATAGTAGTATTGAAATAAATAAATAAGTAATTTAATTTTGTCCGCCAGTAAATGCTCAAACTGCTAAGGAATTAATCTTCGCAATATGTCTGTTATTGCTTATAAAATTTATAGGACCAAACTTATGAAGCGATATAACATAATATTGCTTTCAGCTTTCAAGGAAATATCCTCTCATAAGACAAATATTAAAATCAACTGCAAAGAAAGTACACAGTACAGGCTATCAGGCTTGGAAGCACAAGATGATTTCAGAGAAAACAATGCTTTAAAGACCTCACCCTCTGAAAAGATTATGTGGTTAAACGGTAAAGATACGTATCCTCTATCACTTTATTGTCACCAGACAAAGAATTGCAAATCTCTAGTTCATTAGAGGACTCAGTATTATTATAACGCATAAATGAAAGGAAAAATTCAGAATTCATAAATTTGTAGAAGCTGTTACGGTCGAGCAATAGTTTAGGTTTCATTTTCAGGACAGAAGGTAGCATCTTTTCTCGCCTGCATTTCCTTTATAATGATCAACAGAATGCGATGCCTAATCTAACAAAAGTCTGTTTGATTTTTCCTTTCTAAAAAGCCTATTTCTTCTATTTCTGATTGCCATTGACTCACTAACCGGATACTCCTTCAAGATAGATATAAATTTAAAAGCTACACTAAGGGGAATTGCAAAATGCAGAGCATCATACCAAGGGTCAATATCGTCATCATTTATAGGTCGAATAGCACCACATAATCAGCCGCAGATCTAGAGATATTCAAAACCTTCATCATATAAACAGAAATAGACATGCTCGCATTATACGAATTTTCCGGTAATACAAACGAGTTATAGCGACGGACTAACACATTAACATTGTTGGAAGATACATGAGCCGCCAGATGGCCATTAAAAGAAAAACCCCAATGTTTTTTATTTTTCGTTTTTTTTATTTTTATTTATTTAATTTATTTACTCTACTAAAACAAATTGACAGTCGAGTTCAACTGACTCTTAAAGTAAATCTTACATTAATTAATATTAAAACTTAGTACAAGTGTAACAAAACAAATAAGAAGGAAAAAAAAGAAAAAAAAGATGTATACCATTAGCATAGAGCCACACCCACAAACGGTACAGGTACAAATTGCAGATGAACCCCTAAGACATCGCAAACATGCATAAGCTTCGTAACCGATAATAGTTGACAACAATTAATTTTCGAATCATAATGACTTTTTAAGGTTAAGAGCTAGTTTAAGTAAGACATAGGTAAATCACGCGTATTAAGCAATGTTGCTTTAATGGACTTTAAAGAGTCCGATAATGAGAATAAGTGATAGACGTTATTTAGGTTCTTGCAAGCAACTCTAAGCGGGTTGAACAGCTCATAATTATATTTACATTGACTAAGTTTAACCAAGATAAAGTGGCTAGAGAAGCGGTTAGAGACATTAAAGCTTATTTCACCAAGCAATGCAGGCGAGTCAATAGCACCATTTATTACTTTGATTACGAAAGAAACGCCAAGAACAAATCTACGTTTCTCGAGAAACGGTAAGGATGATAAGAAGCAACCTATTTTCAAAGGGAGAAAGAGAGGCAATCGAGTCTCAACCCAAATTGCTAAGGGCAAACAGCAAGAATTGCTTTTGAACAGATTCAATTGAATCTACATTCCACCTATATGAAGGAGACCACACAACAGAAGCATACTCGAGTATAGGTCTAACCAAACACATGTACAACCTTTTCGTAATGTAAGGATAATCAAGCTCTTTGGACCACCTCTTTATAAAACCAAGCGCAGACCTAGCTTTGCTTAACGAGAGCTCAATATACAAGTTAAAAAGTACTCTATGGTCAAATAGAATGCCTAAATCTGTGAACGTATCGACGTCCTCCAACTTATGCGAATCAATGAAATACTGAGTAATGAATGACTTTCTTCTTGAGAAAGAAACCTTCTTACATTTATTTAGATTTAGTTTCAGAAGATTCAAAGAGCACCGTGCAACCAAAGTATTCAAGTCACTTTGAAGGTGAAGTGATTGCGATTCTATAGAGAAGCAAGAAAACAGTTTCACATCATCAGCATCTGACTGGAATTAGTCACCGATGGGAGATCATTAATGTATAAACCAAACAAAATGAGACCTAAGTGGCTGCTTTGAGGTACGCCAGACGTCAAGGGAAATTCATCCGAGGTGATGAAATTAAACAGAAACCTGAAGGATCTAATGTGCAGGTAAGAACTTATCAATTTCACTAAATAGAAAGGGATGCCAGAGACTTGGGGTTTAAAGATAAGTAAGTTATGGTTAACCAAATCAAACGCTTTGCTTAAATCAGTGTACATTACAAATTGGTGACCGTAGATATTCCTTTCCGAAAGCCATGGTGGTGTGGAGAAATGTACGAATTAATGGCAAAGGCCAAATGCTGAGTCGCAATTCGTTCAAACAGCTTAGGTAAGACACTTAACTTGGCTATGCCTCTGTGGTTCCTAACGAGTTGTCTACTTCCACATTGTGAATAGGAATAAGTAAAGTACTGTTCCAACACAAAGGGAAAACACCTAAATTCAAGGACTGGTCAAAAGTTTTTGAGATAACGCCACATAAATCGAAAGCGCAAGTTTTAAGTACACATATTGGAATTCCATCAAGTCCAGGCGTACAACTATATTTTAAAGAGCTCAACCCTTTAAAAATATCATCTTTAGAAATAACGAAACTGGGAATTGAAATCAGATTAGTTATAGGACAAATCGGAATTAGCAGTCAAAAAGTTTCGTCGGAAGTACTCAGGAAAGGGATTTGAGATTTTAAAATCATCCGAGCAATCAGATCTATTAAAAGAAACATGCGAGGGATGTGTGGAAATTTTTCTTTTGAATTAACAAATTGAAAAAAATATTTAGGATGAGCAAACAAAGAGGATTTAATGAACTGATGGTATCTGCAATAATATTGGTGGTTAAGGGAGGTAAGTCTATACCTTGCTACCGATTAAGCGAAATAGTCAAGAGCAGAGCCACTTTTCGAATATTTTTTGAATAGCGTGATTTTTGTGTTCCTTGTTAAACCACGGGGGACACCTGCTTCGATGTCGACACTGCTCGATCGCAACAGATGCAGCAATAGCTAGATTTAACGTTTTGTAGAACGGTGACAAAAAGCTTTCAATACTTCCGGTCGAGAAATCAAGCCCTATATGTGAAAGATGATATCTTAGCAATACAATATTGATTTTATGAAAATCATATTTGTTTGAATAAGTTGGATTTGGAACATTAAGACAGTTCAACGAACCATCATACTTGTGATGAAAGGAAATACACATTGCTGGATGATAAGGATCCTCAGGTAAACTAAAAGGTGGACAACGATTTACACTAATCTCAGGAAAATTGGCAAAGCAGAGATCAAGCAGTCTACCATTACAATTAGGGGTGCGGTCATGTTTATCTAAATTATGATCAAATAATTCGTTAAAAAATACAACAGCTCTATCAGATGTTGAACCAGGAATCAAACAGCCAGAATTATCACTGTTACACCAAGTGACTTGAGGCAAATTGAAGTCACCCAACGCAATGACTATATCGGTGGGTTTAGAATGCTTGGACACTTCACAATCGAGGTCAGCCTGTTTCTCATTTATGGAGATATCAGAATTTGGGGGAAGATAGGAGCGGGCTATAAATAGCTGTTTATTAGGTATTTTCGCTCGAATGGCGATAAATTCAACGTCAGGAGAAGTGGGAAATGCTATTGAATTGGATGCGACTGACGCAGGTATGGCAATTAATACACCACCACCAATGCTATTCAATCGATCATTTCTGAAAACCTGGAAAGAATTGTAGAAAATTTCCGACGAATGAAGATCAGGGTTTAACCAAGTTTCAGTGAAGGCCAAACTCTCTCTCCGTGCCCACTGAATTTAGGAAGGTAGAAGGAATTTTTGAATTTAGGCCTCTTACATTTTGATAAATGAGAGATAATAAGACTGAAGAAACATTTAGTTCTTTGAAGGCGGACTACTATTACGGGCTCGCTCACGAAGGATAAATTCCTTAATTAAGGATCCAACTGGCCACAGTAGTGTATTTAACAACATATTAGGTGCCAATCTTGACACAAATATTGCTTTTCTGAGAGGAACTGCCGTCAAGCAAATGTCATTACTGCTAGGAACAGTAGTTTACACGGCTGGGGAGTTATGAGATGGGGAGAAGATTGAGGGGGTTACCAGATTTGCACGAGCAGCTTGTGCGACAGTTTTGTGACCAGTGTTCACACTCGAACAGCCAGGGGAAGAGAATGATTTATTTTGCTCTTTATTATTTTTAGACGATGACGCCTGCGTAGAATGAATGACGCTACTGGGAGAAGATATCTTTGCCACTTCAGCATAGCTCAAACCCGAAGGACTTGCCGGCTTAGTTGCAACTATTTTGTTACCGACCGACTCAGCAACATCGGAAACGCTGACGTTCATTGTAGAGATTGAGGGAGCGCTAACTTGTACCAACCAATCAGATTTAGAAGGAATCAGAGGTGACGTACCACACGTTACGCTACGAGTTGTAATTTTGTTAGCTTGGGAAGAAGATGAGTGCTCAATACAACGACACTGATCAAATCCAGATTTAATTAGCCCAAACTTCTCCATGCATGGCAAAAACGACCACAAAGCCAACACGAAATGAATCGTTTTGATTCTGGTCCCGTTTTCGCACGACATGGTGTATACAAAAAAAAATCCAAGTCCAGTCAACCACGACAGAAGTGGATTATGAAGCAAATAAGGAGCAAATTACAAAAAGATCCACAACACAATTTTTTTCAATAAATTTAAGCAAATTTCTCCGTTACGTTTTAACAAGAGAACGAAAGCAAAACCAAACTGCAAGCACCAAAAAAAAAAAAGAGAAAACAAAATCACAAAAATTCTCTCTCAAATTAGACGTAAATTTCACAGTATTGAAGCAACGGTAAAGAAAGAGCAAGCCAAGAGAAAAGCTGTATTCATCAAAAGAAAAAAACCCGAAAGAAACTTATTATCGAGGGCCCAAGTGCTGATCGCAAGAACCAAAATGAATATCCCGATAGAATTTCAATATAATTAATATAATTCTTTCACTTTTATAGCTTTTATACTTTTATACTTTTACAAACAATTAGGCTTCAAACCCGTAAAAAGCTATAAAGCAATGAGACAAAAGAAAAAAGTGCAATTCTTTACACAAATTAAAACCGTACGACCCTAGCGCGATCAGTTGGCAAACTTTTCTTTCAAACACCGTTGGTGGAAAATAACTAAGATCACCATGAAAAGCTCACACTATAAATAAATAGAGTCTCTTATATTTGCAAACTGCTACCAAATTGATTAAGATTTGTTGCAGCTCTAGTAAGTCTACGAGAGAAAAAACCCGAACAAGACGGAACGAGTTCCGAAAAGTAATGTATAGAGCTTCACCGCCTTCTGATTATACTCCTTACCATATTAAGAAGAGCCCTTAGACTCGTCTATGAGAACATCAGATTTACGGCCGACTATGCTAACAAATTTATAGTGAAAGGCTTTCCCGTGCAATTAGCAAACCAAATAACCAAATTTTTTAATTTTACAGTTAGGCTGTGCACAACGCTTATTTCAGACAGTACAATAAGTGGTGAATAATGACTGCAAGCCAAACCAACCATCTCGTAGTACAGATTAAATAGAGTCAACATTTTCTCAGCTAAGGTGATGTTGCTGTTGTTATTATTGTTGTTGCTCAATACAGCAGAACCGCCAGCACATCCAATGCTTGTAATCGCATCCAAACTAATAATCAATAAAAATATATGTTTCCAATCACTTTGTGACAAAGAAAACCAACCCGTTCAATGAAAGTACAAACGAGTTTAAGTAGCAATTATTTTAAAGAAAAGTAAAACGAAAAAGTGTCTACGAAAATAAGCGTACCAATCACCGAACAGGGTTTTCTGATAAACCATTATAAAAAATGCACAGTTGCACAGCGCACAGAAATATATGAAATTTATTACATATACAATGAATCTATTCGAGCTGTGTTCCATATATGTTGAGAGAAGCTTATATTTAGCTATGTAGCTTCGTAAAGAAGGGAAATTTCCAGGTTGATGCCAAAAAAATTAAGAAAGAATTTATTGCTTGAAACCCTTTATGTACGAAGAACTCAATTTTGCCGAATGGTTGGTCGCCTGAAAATGCGATTTGTGAACATAAAGGTGACGTTACCGTTAACCTCAATGAAGAACGCTACGGAAAAGTGGTTATTTGCTTGGGTCGCATGAATTAGACGATTTTCACTTGGATGAAATGTGATGTCGTTAAAATGATGCAACAAGCCATACACCTCGTGATACAATCAAAAAAGAGTTAAATGACTTTTAATATTCAAAATTGTTTGCAACTTTCTATCAAGATTATATCACATAATTTCATTAGACGTACTGTTTGGTGTTCACAAAATCATTAGCTTATTCTAATAAATCACAAAGTCGGAATTATCTTATTTTCCAAGACTTTCGCGTTATCGGCAAAGTAAGAGCAGATTAATCTGAAAAAATTGCAAAAAATTGGTGAATTTCATTTTTACCAAACTCGAGTGACGATCATTTGTATAAAATAAATTTTAAAAGAAAATGTCATAAACCAATATTTAAACCACAAAATAGATCCTGTCAACATATTTTACCGTTTTGACTTTATTTGAAATCAACAACAAAACTTTTATTTTATCACGCTATTATATTTATACTTATATTTATTATGCTTATAATTATTATAGTCATACTTATTCTACTTACTCTCTTTATACTTATGCCATAATTTATTGTATATAATGAACAAAAATTATATAATTATGCGTATCGTACTCATACGTATCGTATTTATACCTTTACTTACTTTATTTATACTTATTACATTTCTATTAGGTTGGAGGGAAAGTTCTGTCGTATTTTAAATAGGCAGTTAATTTTTCTTGTAAATAAAAAAAACATCTGGATAGTGGGTCATTCGAATTTTTTTTTCGTTTGTTAGTTGCTGTACAATGTTAAAGGAGTCTTTTTTTACCGTTCATCATTTACTTGTGATATTTAAAGTGAAAAACATGTCAGCAGATGAAGTGCATTATGACACTGCATTTTGTACGAATTCCTAAAAGGAAGCAACGCATCGTTTGCATGTAAAAATTTATGTGCGGTATTTGGAAAAGATATTGTAAATATCGATACTTATCAAAGATAGTTTAGCAAATTTCGTTACGGAGATCTGAGCCTCCAAGAAAGTGATCGATAAAGATGTTTTGCGATCCATGTTGGAAAATAATCGGCATTTAATAAGTCGATAAATTGCAGAGAAGTTAGGCATTCATCATACAACTGTTGGAGATCACATTAAATCTCTTGCGTTTGAGTTAAAGCAAAGTTCATGAATAATATACGACGGAACTTTCCCTCCAACCTATTATTTCTTATATCCTTATATTTTTATAAGGATATAAATATATATATATTGTGGCAACAATAGTTAGTATTGTATAAGCGACATCGCTTGGCAACCCCGGTGTCACCCTCTAATTTAATCCTTCCCCTTTCATCTTCTTTTTTCTTTCCCATAATAATTGTTAAATTATGTTTACAATAGGTGAAAACTTTTATTTAGGTTTAATTAAATCTTTATAAATTGAGCTTTGTACTTAAGGCAATAATATATTTGATGAATCCCGGATAGAGATGAAGCTTTTATCTGACCCCGAAAAAAAACGAAAATAAGTTTACAACTTGTATATGGTGAGTTTGAGTAAAACAGACAAATACACCGTATATTTAGTGAGATTCAGAAAAAAAACTGAAAAACTGTATCACGAATTCAATATATATCTGTGTACTAATTATGTTTTAATTAACTAGCTCTCACTTCGACGGCGGAACTTTGAAGCCATTTAGTTTAGCAAAATGTTTGGCTTTCGTCATACATAAATAAATATTTCGAAAAAACAGTGGGTTTATTTGACATTTGGAAACATGCGAACGCAAATAAAAGCAAAATTATAAAAAAGTTTTAATAAAATCAAATAATGTGAAATGATAAGTATATATAGCAAAACAAAAAAGAACAACTGAAAACTTGCATATAATGAGTTATATTGCTTTACGCAATTTGTAGTGAGGAAAACATGCATACATTTGACACACCTGGTAAAGCTTTTACATACGAAGCGATGCTGCGCACAAGTTGAGCACAGTGGTGAGTACAATTGCAATGCACAATGGTTGGTCTATTTTGTAATTGTTTTCTATATATGCTTGAAGACCTCATAAGATAGATTGCGAGGGCTAGAATGACATTCCAATTAAGAAGCAAAAGTCAGTTTATATTACTAAGATTCATTTTTGATCAAAGCAATTATTGTGGATCAAGAGTTAATCTTATGATGAAATAATAAAAAGGCTTGGAAAGGCTTCATGCTCTGACGTATTGGAAAAGCTTAAAGAGCACTTTGGGATGGTGTACAATACAAAGAGAAAAAATTGCAAAATCAAAAAGAAATATTGCAATTGTTAATAGAAATTAAAGATGAACAGAAAATTGCCATTAAATAGCATTTACCTATAAAAAATGTAGATTTTAAGAATGAAATATTTTCTTTTTAACCTGCTTCCAAATATTAAAATAAAACCCTTTCAATTTTCAAAAAACATATGTTAAAGCGTATTTTTTTTATATATTTTATTTCAATGCAATTCTATTTGAAAGCAAGATGATGATGTATGAAAAAACGGATAATTCAGTATTGATTACAAGCTTTGGTGGATTAAGGGTAATTAGATAATTCTAGTAAAAAGTTAAAAAAAATTATTATGTTACTTACTTACTTTTGTTTTTGTTCAGCGTGTTGTAAATAAACAACTTTGCCTGGAATTTCTTTCTTTGTCCGTTTACAGCTGGTTTTTATTATAAAAAAAATTCGAAGAAACGAAATCTAACTCTGTGAAATTGATATTAATGCAAAACGTAAACTTTCTACCTTTCACATGATTAGATAAACATGAGAAAGCGGTTGTCTTAGCTTTTGCAACATATGTGCCACATATGCGGTAATAACATCCAAAGGTGCAGCGGCGGGCAATATGGCATCTACTGACACAATCATAGACATTGTTTGTGAAATTTAACTGCAACAGAAACCTCAGTTAAACCACAACTAGATGATAGGCATTAACGGCGATTATGATTATAAAAATTTTGTTTCTAGTTCCCTCTTTTTAAATTTAATCTTTAAATGGAGTTTGCTCATGCACGTTTGTGTTGCTGGAAGAAACGAACCCTCCAGATAACCGTTTTGTCCGTAGACAAATTTACTGCCAATGGCATCAAGATCTTCCTTGTTCTTAGCAATTCCAGTTATGTGAAGGTTAAGGGTTAAGTGACAGTTTTATGAGACCCTCATAATTTAGTCCGTTCTAATCTCTGCAACGTAATTGCCTACCTTGATCAGTTGTAGTACCTAACGGTACGAAAATTTTGAAAAAAGTGAATGCCTCAGTTCAAGAAATGAAATGGTTAAGAAAAATTAATAAGCACGTAGTGGCGGAACGAATCGCCAATGTCTAAATTTTCAATTTTAAAACATTCTTTTGGGAATACGAATTTTGTAACTTAGTATGATTAATTTGTTTATTCAAAAAAACGTTTTGTAATTACTTTGCCGGCAGTCCTAACATCTCGGTGATAAATTTCGCGAAATTTTTCGAAAGGTAATCTACTCAAAGTCTTAGGGACATAGCATTTCGGATAAGAAAAAATTTTTTTCAGATTTACAAATCGAAAAAGGGATTTCCACCAATTCAAGATTGTCTGAATTATCAGGCACTAAATGTTCTGTCTCTTCTTTTTGTTGTTGTATGAGCATTTCTAAGTAGAAATTTTCTCTCTTGCTAAAATTGATCTTGAAAAATCTTGAACAGAGAGCAGTGATAAGTGGCTTCACAAACGGATGTCTATACAATCAAATGCTGTGATGTCAATAAAGTAAGTAAGTGTAGTAAGAATAATGCTGTATAATAAAAAAAAATATTCATTTGGTTGGCCGTATAAACCGGAGTCAATCATTTATTTCGTAAAGACACTTGAGTGAACTATGAATTTGAATTAATTTTCCGGCTGTTCTTGTTTGTTTATGGTAGATAGGTCCTTTGATTGAAACCAGCGCCTTCGAAGTGAAAAACAACTGGCGTCTAAACGCAAAAATCGAGTTCATTTTTGTAAAGATGACAGTAATGGTAATACGATGAAATGAATTACGTAAGTTTAGTTTTTTGATTATATTGGTTTTCTTAGTAAAAATGACAGCGTCTTTTTGGCGTCGACGTTATTTGTTCAGGCATTCAGTCCTTTTTTTCGTAATGTTGTTGGTGAGTCTTTCTGGCAGTGCCTGATGCTGAGTTTGCATAAACTATGGAACTTTCAATGATTTCGAAATCGTTTTTATTTTATGTGACTGCGCGTGGGATGCAATTGTAATAACGCTTTGGGTCTCGCTGTCTACAATTTATTCTTATTTAGGAGGATCGTGGTTGTTGTCGATACTGAATTCAAATAGGAATAAAAATCTGCTATCCGTTGGTTAAATCAGCTATCGCTGTTTTTGTTGCGGATTTCATTAATCAAAGATTCTTTCGACAAGTTCTAGTTGTAGTGCTAATAATAAATTCTCAAGCTTAACTACCACCGACGTTCAATAATAATGTACACAAGGAAGGATACAATTTAGGGTTCCATGGAACCAAGACAAAGTTCTTTAGAATTTAAGCGGCGGTTCCAATTTTAGAAATCTTCTTTCTTATTCTAATTCTATAAAATCAAAAGTTATGCTTATTTTTCACAGAATTAAGTTACTTTTATTTTTTTGGCAAAAACAAAATTCGAATTAACGTAAAAATTAATTTCTTAATCAAGATAACAGTGTACTGCAGATCGTCCTTCAACAAATTCGCGGAGAAATTTTTCGTTAATCCAAGTGAGTAGAATAACTGTCTTTAAAAAGTTCTCTTTCCAAAAGTCATTTCTGCAGTCGGTCAATAAAATAAATCAAAACAAAATTCTGAGCTCACATTGGTCTAAAAAGAACGAGTATAAGACACCTGGATTGTAAATCTTTACGGCCGTTATAAAGCCAAACAGCGAATTCAAGTTACAAACCCAGTGCCATTTCCTTTTTCCTAATAATAAACGACTCCACAAATAGCAAATAATTTTTAATCGACACAGGCGCATGATACACACGCGAAATACCATCCTGTGGCCACGAAAAGTACTCAGTAAACAATATGCGGCGAAGTATTGCTTGAATTGCATCTTGGTTTAACGCCCAAAAAGGCTTAGGATAGACCCATGTTTCATCTAAACTCGTCTGTCTGTATGTCAATCTGATGTGTGTCCACGCACTTTTGTGTTCAAGCTTAAGCTTTGAATCAAAATCGAACGCTATTGAAAATGGTTTAGATCGGTCCACTTTCTCGACCACTCCCACATAATGACTCTTCCTGTGCTGTGTCATTTTTTTGAACCCGCTTTCATATAACCGGTCCTAAGAAAACTGAATCTTTACAGGATTACAAGCTATAACTTTCAATCCCTTTATATAACTTTGAATCCCTACATTGATAATTATGAATGTTTTACGATGAAAATTTGTTGACGATAGTAATTTGACATAAATATCAACTTGACCAAATTTCATCCACATGGATCTATTGCTTAGAACCCACTCCATGGAAAGTAAGCCCTTCAGGAAAAGGTTTAATTTTTAATATTTTATGGTGAATATTAACCCATAGTAGCGGTTGAACAAAAAAAATTAGCGATACGGAGTTTAGATCATATCGGATTGGATCATATATCTTTTATACCCCAATTAATATAGGAGTTATCACGAAAAGCAAGCTTGCACATGAAGATAAAGTCTAATGTCTTTTTTTTATGAAATAAACTGAATTGTAATTAAATGTTTGCGAAGTAAACTAAATTTCCTAAATTTTCATCACGTCACGTGATGGTTAGAATATCCTGCAATAACCAAGTATTCATGAAAAGTGTGCCTGTAATATTATTATCAGTATTAGCGAAAAACTCTACAGGCGAAGTTGTGGAGGGTATGTAATGGACAGTGTTGCCCGACTATAAAGTTCTTACGCATTTTGCTTTTAACGACTAATCAAAATAAAACCTTATATAGGAAGTGGCCGAAAAAGTGGCTCCTTTAAATCAATAAACGCTTCCTCACCTAGAGTTATGTGCAGCATTCATCATTGTCAAACACGCATGTAGAGTAATAAGAAACCTCAACCTGCAAAATTGTCCTGTTTTCTTATTTAGTGGCTGTGAAATGCTTATATAAGGAATAAATGCACAATCTTCGTCATTTAAAGCACTCGTAGCTAAAAGGTTAGGTACAATTCAGTCTTTGACACCAATGGCGTCACGTAAAATCCAATGAAATACATATATCTGTGGTCTTATAGTCCTCTTGTCCTGCAAAAGAGAATGAATGGCCCACAAAATTCCTTTCGCGACTTCAAGATTCCACAGACCTAGCAAGGAGAATATATAGTATTGAAGGGAAAGTGCAACTACGAAGTCGTCTCCAATATTCAACATAGAGGCGTGTTCAAAGTGCTTCTACGCATATGGGCTTATGTGTTCCTTTTTGTTCAAAACCCGATTGTATAAGAACATCTCAAAGTGGACCTCAAGGCGCTATAGCACTTATAAATGCAATACGAACAATACAGAACGCCTATTTCCGAATTGAACTAAGGAAATTGGATTAGTATCACGATGTCGGTATTTAAAGTTTCTTCAGCAACTTATCTCGTTTCATCGAAGGAAGGAAGTCCTCTGCGGGACATAGAATGTTGCCGTCGTACAAAGACATTCTGGTAAAAATGCTTTTCAGGTCAATCCGCGGAGAGAACAAACCTCTGGTGTACAAGCTTTATCAGCAGTCATGTTAAAAAGATTCTAGATAACAACGGGCCAAACAAGAACTGTTGTCCAAAATTATATACGCTACAACAAGCATCGTTTCGAATTGTGTGAAAAAATTGCGAGGACTCTTCCATAACAAGAATCACTTGATCAAGTAGGCATGAAAGTAGACATTTGCAGACCTTTCAGTAGCAATGGGCCAAGTCCATTACATGTGCGAATGCGTCCTAGCGGTCACGTGATGGTTATCATGCTGTCAATGCTATAACTCCACTGTATCGCCAATCTAATCGGTTTATAAGATAAGCCTTTTTCCTAAATTGATCTACAATCAAATTTCCCTATTAAAAGCAAGGAATATCTGTGTAAACGGAATTAAACAGTTTACTCACAGAGAATCTACTGCAAAAATGCAGCAGAGTCGTCAAAGGTGACCTACCTTAAATAAAGCCATGTGTAGAGGGTGATAAAATCAACACCAGTGCCAGATAAAGGTTATTCACCAAAATCTGTGTAAATTGTTTATCTACGGCACCCAGTGTAGCGGTTACTATGTAAATTTCGCACTCAGGTATAACAGCATGAAAGCTCAAATAAACACCAGACAAAGTATCTTCAATGACATCGGAATTAAAATCCCAAGATACACAAGATAGCTGACTAGAAAATCTAGCATAAATGGTTTTCTGAAATTATGAGTCGCAAGTTAGTCTTCTTTCTGAAAGCAAAAGGTACGAAGTAGTGCGCAGACTAGATTTTGCTTTTCCCCATTTGGATGACTTATGTGTTGCTTCATGTTCGTCAGAAGACAATAAAAAATATTTAAAACAAGCACTTCGGCGCTTATTTTACTTTAATTTAACCGTTCTCATACAGCAATGTAAATTTTCCCAATCTCAATGGTCCTTTCTAGGTAATGAAACTTTGCTACTATTGCCAAAACATGTAGAAGCACTCAAAAACTAGGCACGATAAACAAATGTCAAACGTTTCTTAGCTGATCAATTTTTGCAGACGATGCATGGAAACGCTATAGAAACTCAAAGACCTCTATTAAATATGTGTCCTGGTCAATGATCAGCAATATGACGAAGGACTTTAAGCGATCGTAAATTATAAGGAATATTGCTCACTACATCGTAATTTTTTTTTCTCTCCCTGGAAGTACTAAGACACTGTGCTGTGATCTATCCATTAACATCTAAGACGGCTTTTTACTAAAAAATTGCGATATTCAGTCATGACAAAATTCAAATGTTTCACCCTAGTCGTCGTTCAACAACTAAATTGATGATTCGCGTAAACGGGAATAGAGAGAGACTATAAACCGTTTACCATATCATGTATATAATATCAGAGAGCAAAACCCATCCGACCTACCATTCCACTGATAGAAAGCTATTGTGTACCTAGCAAATCATTTGTATAAATTATAATTGATGGCCCATTTCCACTTAACAGTAATGATCACTATTGCTTAACTGTAGTCGGTAGTTTTACTAGATGGCCTGAGACTATACCACTTCCCAGTATTACTGCGCAAATCGCTAATAAGGCCCTTACCAAGTGCAATGGATCCATCATTTTGGAGTACCCCCAGCACTAACCTCCAAATAAAGTCGACAATTCCACTTAATATTGACAGGAAAAGTACTATTAACCTCAGGCATGAAACATTGTTTTGCTACTGCATACCACCCCACTCGAATTCGCTATTAATGGTCGGCGTCGCCCAACTATAATGTTCTTCTTTGTTTTGGATAAATTTGATAATTTAAGAATTTGCATTTGGAACTTGTTAAATGAGGCCCATTCTTTTTTATAAATTCAACGTATGTTAATCAGTCGGGAAATATGGCTACAGAAAGTGAAATAGTAATAGGTTAATTGATTTGTAGATATGTTGCCATATTTCACGGACTTGAATAAGCATTTGACCCTATAATATATTGCCGGCTTATCACATATGGTGATAGTTTAATTTCTGATATATCGTACAAGAAATGAATGCCGTGGTCCGCCTGAATGTCTACGTTCGATGTTGCTTTGACAAAGATGTCGATCTCAGATTGGTTATGTTACTTAATCTATCGTTGCAACTGCTTAGCAGGCTACTAATAAGTGTTTCCGCAAACGCTATTATTATATTCTATATCAGTCGGTTTGTGTTGGACATGAGTTCCGGTACTCTTTGCATTACATTCTTCTTCTGTACATTATTGCTATTTTTGTTTCTACAGAAATGTTTATTGCTATGATCATTCTGTACTGTGTGAGCTATGACACAGAATGTTAATAACTGCAACAGTCTGCCATCAAATAAAAAATTGGACAAAATATTTAGCTATGATTTTGCTGCTACTTTTAAAGACGACTTACAGGCATCGCCAGTAGAGCTAGTCTTTCGTACAACGTTAGAGATTCCAGCTGAATAGAGAGCGAATGTGAGAGTGATCTTCGTATTCAAGCCAAAAGGTTTCTATCCAGACTAATCTGCTAAATGAATTCGTCAGAGATGATTCAATCTTGGCGTATGAAAAACTTTGTAAAATATTCAGAAGTGTTTCTTAGAGAAAATCAACAGCCAGCCTAATAAAGTATGTTTATTGAACTAAGCCAGCATATAGTAGAACAGCTACTTGTTGAAAATGATAGAATACAACGTATTCAAGCTGTACGCACCGTTATCTCTAGAGATTGTGTGGATTTTCCTAACCAGTGGTAGTAAGCGAAAACTGCGGTATTTCTTCCAAAGTGGAGTGTCGGGTATTATAACTATCTTATTGAACTTTTGAAATATTATTGCAGTAATAATCAATCTTTTCTTTACCAATAACGCTTGGAAAACTTGGTTTCATCTTACATTTTAACTTAGCTAGTCTTAGGTTAATTACATATTTGAAAGTTCCGTTCGCGACAAAATCAAAAATTGATGTTCGCTTTCTCTTGCGGACGACTTATGTCAGCGCTCTCGTTTGTATCATTCACGTTGAATGCAAAACAAAGAAAGAGGGAAATTTATATATTATTTCCGACTATCAAAATCCAAAAAATAAGAGCTCTCGGATGGAAAAACCGCAAAGTGCATAACAATTTTAAATATAAGTAAAAAATTGAAGATTTATAAACTTTATAAGCATTGAAACAAAATTAAAACTCTATTTTATAAAGCAACTACTAAAGTAATAACCACAGCCGCTTTTGAGTTTTAAATATCGCAAACTAGCCCTAACTACAGCAGCAGTGCTTATAAATAAATCTCTAAATGACAAAACTTATATACCAAAAGCGCGTTTTTTTTTTTCTATTTTTCGAATCCGGGGTTGTAATATTGCATGAAAAATCTAGTTTTCGCTTTTATATTCAGCTATTTGTCAAAAACGGCTGAATACAAAAACGAAAGCTAATTTTGAGCTACGTGATTACACCCAACGTTTTTATTGATAATGTTTTATGTTTAGTTCCTTTTCTTTTCTTAGCTTAAAAAGGAGATATGTTAAAGTTTAGCTAAGTCACTATAATTATCAGGAAGTAGTAGTAATTTTAGTAAGTAAGGGAAGTAATCGATCATAAATGTAAAACATTAAAAACTATTTGGTGTTATTATCACTATATAATAGAAACCCATAATCATAATGTTTGTCAATCATCGCTATAAAACAAAGACGCGTTAAATAATAAATGGCACTGTCGCACATTACTTGGTGAAATAAACTTTAATGTCCCTAGTCACTTCTCTCGGCAGTTTATCTTCATCCAATTTAGTCAATGTTAATATAATTATGAGCTATTCAATCCGCTTAGAGTTGTTTGCAGAAGCCTAAACGACTTCTATCAGGGTTTCTGTTTACTGTTATTGGTTGCCAAGCTTTTGAATGTTTGGAATGGTTCAGGGGTTCACCTGCAATTTGGATCTGAACTGGTTGTGGGTGTGCTTGTGTGCTAGTTGTGTGCATGCCTTTTTTCTTTTCTTTCTTATTTATTTATACATGTATTTTTTTTGTTATTTTATTTTTCTTTACCTCTTACATACTTTCTACTAGCTTTTAATATAAATTAAATTAAAAAAGAATTACTTCTAGGAGTAAATTGAATTCGCCTGTTAATTTATTTTAGTTGAGATTCATCTGCAAATAAATACATACATATAAATAAATAAATACAGGTGGGAATTCAAAAAATTGGCTGGAATTGTAGGTTATAAAATACAGAAAATTTCAATTGTAAGCAATTCCAAAATAAAAGGGATTAACCAAAAGTTAATAGAAATTCCCCAGTAGCTAACTACAATGAAAACTCACAATATGAAGGATTTAAAAGCGTAAACAAAATTTGATATGTGTGAGGACACTAATAAAGGAAAAAAAGTGTTGGTAATAGGGTCAACGATAGCTGAAAGAGGTCAACAACGAAGATAGTGCTAATGACAGTATGGGGCTAAGACAAAAAACTCAACATTATTAGGTTATAAACAATAAAAGTATATAAAAATGAACAACGAGCAAGAAAACCAAACACAGGAAAAACCTATAAAAAACAAAAGGAAGGTAATTATGAAAAAGCAACACATTACAATAAACATATAAATAAAGGATATCCTAGCCAAAATACAAGGAGAAATTTATGTCGACTGTAAGAAAGCCAATTAAAGACTAGAATATAGATGACAATTAATTACTCAGTTATGAGAGTGCTAATATCAAAAAACGGAAACGATATAATCACTTCAATTTCTTATTCTTCTTTTTTACAATTTATTTAGAAGAAAAAACACAGATTTGCGAATAAAATATTCAAAAATTTTAAACACTAGTTCACATGCGCATAGGATTGACAAAATTACCACTTATGCCACTCTTACTGATACCTATACTTATGCTTATACTTTATTTATACTTGTACATAATTACACTTACACTCGTACTCACATTTATATTTGCACTTACGTTCATACCCACATTTATATTGATACTTAAACTTATTTATTATAATCTTACACATGTAGTTACATATATACTTATACTCGTGTATACACGCATTCTTACATTTTTATGTGCTTACACGTTTTTACACGCATATATATATATTTCCACGAATGCGTGCATCTTCTTATACTTATTTACAATAACCATTTTTAATTTTCAACACTTAGAAACTTTTTCTTATAAAAAATTAGATGTGTGACGAATTTCCTTAAAATGTTATATTAACTCGATACTTTTCATACGCATACGGATTTCCGACTCGAGTCGGGAGTGTGTTGTTTAACCAACAGTTTGTTCATTGTCACGTATCTTTTTATTAGAGTTTTGCGACAGCGCTACAATTACGACGTCGATGTTTTCGTTCGACTGTAAATAAACATGACATCGACTTGGAGAACAGTTTTCTCACATAAACTACACTGTCTCTTGATATCTGCAAGACGTCAGCTATTTCTTTCAACCTGGCTTATCGAATATGGTTTTACCAAAGATTCTGAATGTTTTCGAATTTGTTTCCTATCAAAGACTATTCTCTATCAATACACGGTATGCGAAATTTTCCGTTGTTTTAAAACCAAAAGAAGTAGCGCCACTAACTTCGCTGCAAGTAGTAAACATATGATAAATATCATGTAAAATTTTGATGGTATGTATTTATATAGCGCGACCCTCAAACGATGCTCATCAAAATTTTATGATACAGACTCTTTGTTGAAGACGACATTGTTTTCATATTGGACTAAATCAAGTGATAAAGTGAAAAATGTAGCAAATCTTTAAAGGAGAAAAATAAACAAGAACATTATATAATTAGAAAACACTACAATTCTTATTTAAAAAAAAACATAAAATAAAATATAAAAAATAATTATTAATACAGAGTATTCTTTTTTTAAGTATAAGCAAAATTTTAACTGCTATCATATAAGGCTTTACCGACTTTAACCGCTTAGCTGACATTAATATGGACAGCTTCGGGATATAAGTTCAGTTTTAAACTGAATTAACACTGTATTGGGTAATATTCCACCAACTTTCTATCGAAGTACTGTGTACAAAGACTATTACGTATTTTCGTAAGGATGTGATCTCTCGCATAAAACTTATCCATTCTTTGGTCCTCACAATAATCTTTTGTTTGATTCCAAATGGTGATTGCGTTATATATAATTGGAAGAACACAAAGAATATCTTATTCTTTTTTCGCTAAAATGTAATACAAATTACGAACGCAGCGATGTAGTAAAGAGTTCCTCTAAAAACATAACTATGTTTCTGAAGGTTTAGAGGGCGCTGAAAACATACACACTTTCAATTCGACAAAATTAAGGACCAAAGTCCAAAATCACATGACGTGCTATCACATCAATGCTATGCCTTAAAGGCCATTTTATCGTGTTGAAAATTTGTTTTACGTTACATAAATTTAAGAAAGGTCTTAAATTTAAGCTAAAGTAGTCGCGCTTTATCAGGGATTACGCTTATGCTTAGTTTGCGGTATACAATCTACCCTTATTTTATACTATTTACATATTTAACAATTTTCATTTCTGTTACTGTAGCTTTATTTAATAATTCTATTGTCTCGGTTTACCAGTGGTTAGTGCGAGGAGCCAAACTCACAAACAGTACATATGCATGCACGCAAAAGTACTCTGTGTGGGTGTACATGCTTGGAAAGAAAATAAAACCCATCAATAACAAAAACTATTAATAATAACGGTCAAACTTACACTCCCAAATTCCTTTCAGATTTGCTTATTAAAGACGGCTGTGTTGCAATCTATATATAGCTAAACTGTTAACTTCATAAACAAAGAGGATGCAGTTGCATGGAAAGCATATTTTATCACAAACATAATAAAATTCTTTGTGAGGTAATGCTTCTTTGAGCTAAAAGACACTTTCTCTATAGCTTTCACTTTCTTGTCTCTTGATGAACACAATATATTTTTTGCGATTCCTTTTTTTAATGTTTATCGAAGTAATAAATGTTTAGAAGCCTCATCCACTTGGGTGCTCTAATTATTCTTAAACGGCTCCACAAAATTTGATCCACGTTAATTCCTTGCAGTAGTTCTTTCACATAAAATTGCTATTTCAAATTTTCGGTGAATGAAAGATGTTCTCAGCATGTGTTTTAAGGAGACACCTTGCTTTGTCTGATACACTCTGAACGCAGTAAGCAAATTGAGTCGAAACATGGTGACGTATAGCCGTCAAACCAACGTTAGCAGCACTTTAAGAATTTTGTTTTCTTTTAAACCGCAAACCTGCCTGTTAGATACGTTTGAAATATCTCATAATTGTTGTTAATCTGACTAACACTTGTTAATCTCAAAAATTTAAGCACATTTGTAATTGCCAAGTATGTAAAATGAATTTATTAATTTTATGGCATTGTCACTGATAATTCCATTGGGTTTATGTCGCGAGCCCACTTGTTTTATGAATTTGTGACAGTCTTGAGTGTATGCGGTTCCAAAACATCCTTTCACTTGTTTTGTGAGTTTGTGACAGTCTTTGCTAAATGCGCTGCGGTGCCTACGTACGAAAAACAATAAAAAGTAGGTACGTAGCAAATACAACTTGTTTTTTTTCACTGTTTTTTTTCATCGTGAAAAATTCTAATTTTCATGTTCGTCCAATTCCTTGAAGAGATTTCAGCGAAAACATTCTATTAAAAAATATGATTTATAATGAAAAAAGTTATTTTGCAGATATAATTTATCTCTATTTCCTTGACTTACTATTTATATATTTAATTTTCTTTGCATATATATGTATATGGCATAGTTCAGAATAGTCCAGAATATTCTAGAATATATTCAAGGCAATCGTTCTTGTGAAGCAAATAGCTAACGCTGCTTGTTCTCTGTGCTACGGCTCTCTTCATACCTTTAAAAATTGTACGGGTCTGAAATTTGTTATTTTTTATGAAATTCGATTATATTCTTAATATTTTCTTAATTTCTACATG
Organism: Glossina fuscipes; assembly: GCF_014805625.2. NCBI lineage: Eukaryota > Metazoa > Arthropoda > Insecta > Diptera > Glossinidae > Glossina > Glossina fuscipes. The sequence goes on from NW_024003726.1 coordinate 1,751,206, forward strand.
TTCTAATTTTTAGAAGTTCTTATCGTTAGCAACAGGTAAACTTGATAAAGCCACGCAATGAAAAAACACTTAGAAGAGGAAAGAGATGTGTTAGTCGTAGTGTTAAGCATCTTGCATGTTAAAAATCACAATAATAAAGAACAAACACTGACACTGAGGTTTAAAAAAAATAACTTCAAGATCCTTTTTCGCAACCGACATGTAGATTTATTGTCAAAAATTATAAACGATGTGTAACTACAAATGACTGTGTAATCCAAAAAGAAAATATAGTGCAATTAGCTATGCAAAAAAAAAAATTACAGGAGCCATTCGATTCTCGTTTTGCTAAAAGTTAGCAACAGAGATTTATTAGTGGTATATATCAAAAGTTGAGCATTGTATTATGGCAGAACTTAAAAATTCAAACATCATCAAAATAAACTTTGGAGGGTGCTTGCTGGAAAATGGAATAAAATAAAAAGGAAATTAGAAGCTGAAGTGTGTTCTGCATTTTTAGTTAAACAAACACCGAGAATTCGCAAGAATAGTAAGTTTAACAAATTTCCTTCTTTACGAATTTCTTTGGCACTCTGCCGCTTAAAAAATAAGGAAACCTAGCTAGTTAGTTCCCCTATAACCCTATTTACCCCTTTTAGTGCCGTACATATTTTACCAATATATGCTAAAAATATATGCTAAAGTTTTATAGATAATTTATATGAACAAGAGAAATATTCACTATTTCCGTTATAACACACCAATATCCATAAATTTTTCAACATTCTCTTCAGAAGATTTTATATTATGATAGTAAAAACACAGAAATTGAATACTACATATTTATTGACAAGAACATTACAGAAAGTATATGGAAAACAAACAAGATTTATTTACAGACGTATTTTCCTACAAAATGTGGCATTTGATGGTAGTTCCACAAATTGCATATTTGATTGGGTCGTACTTTTAAGGTCGTCGTCACTATCGCTACTGTCACTAATAACACGCAACCTCCGTTTGACAGGAACAACAATATCACATCCGCTAGTCCTCTCATAATCACTAACGCAGTCTTCAAATTGTTCTATGTTATCAACGTCTGAAAGAAAATTCACTTGTGTCCGACATTTTGAAATCAAAATTAGAAATATTAAAAAAACAATAATCACGATGTTTATATAAAAAATATGCTATCGAAGATAGTTAGAATGCAATATAATGAATAAAAATACGAACACGGTAACATGGCCGCCACCTGCGCGCGCCAAAAGTGAAATGTAAAAATCAGCGCTATCGCGTCGGTGGCAGTTTTCACAACTAGCGAGGGCAGCGCGACGGCGCTCCTTGGCACTAAAAGGTATTTGAGCTTATCTGATATATTGAAGAAAAGTGGCGTTTTTAAATTTTTAAGGTATAAACACAAACGTAACAAAGCGACGATAAAGAAAATGGTTTAAAGTCTTCAATTGTGTTAATGAGAGAATAGTGACATGCCGTGGTAGGTACGTAACGCCGCTTATATGAATAGTTTTAAATTATTTGTCCGCATTCACTTTCGATAATTGTCAAGTTAGCAAGTGGATTGAACTAGAATTAAAGTTTAAAAAAGACATCACCAACAATTAAAAAATTACCTTTGAAGAGATTCACCGAAAGCTTTTGCTAAAGATTATTAAAGAGTCGGGACGTCGATAGTGATTATTCGATTTGTTGAGTATTAAGTAATAGTAGCACATTAAGTATAATAAAAAATATGCAAGGACATGTAAACAAATTTTCATCATCCTTTACTCCTCCTTAAACGAATCTTGACTTGAAAAGTTTTTTTCAAAATCCCATTAAATAAAGCACCAAAAGAGAGGAGGATTTTTCATTATGCCCTTATATCTAATGATTTGAACGATTTGAAGCGGAGCGGCGTAGTGTATTTAATGCTGGGCCGTGTCACCTTATATTGTTTTTATTTATTCTGAGAATGAATTATCTTTGTTTATTTTGATGATTATGGTTGCTATACCATCCTTCAACGATAGAATAGTGTTATGAAAACGTTTACTGGTCTCCCGCTAGACTACATCTTATTGGTAATAATGCAAGGACAAGTAAGCTAGGCACCCGTAGGTTTGAGGTAATGTACGGCTGTTCAATAAAGTCTACATACTTTACCGCAAATTGAAATTTCTCTAATTAAAAACTGCATTTATGGGTCATATTATGAGGCATTCGTAGACATGGATCTCCAAACCAAGGCGTACCCTCTATCGTGCTTTACAGTTGGTACTAATTTTCAGTTGTCATCGTTGCATTAGTTATCTTCTCTTTGATTACCATCGTATCCGAATATGTTAAAAGCAGCCTCATCACTGAAAATTACAGTTTTTCAAAAATTTATACTATTATTTTTGTGGAGTTTTGCAATCACGAATCATTTTATCATATTAACTTCGCTTAAAATGGTTTTCTTCTTGGAATGCCACTATGAAAATTGGTAGACGTTAACATATTCCAAACGGTTTCAGCATGAATATTAATTGGCTTATATTTTTCTGGGCCTTTTAAGGGCCTTTCGCGACGTCAACAGCGCTATTTTTGGTCCCATTTGTTACCGTTCCGATATTTCATTTTTCGCGTACTCTAAGGTTGTTTGGTCGGCTTGATTGGTTCTTATTTTCTGACTATTTCCAATTGTTTTTTCTACTTCTCCGTACGATTTTTCCCCACTTCCTAATGTTATAATCCCGCTTCTACCCAATTCAGCAACTGGTTTGCGTTTTTGTGTATTTTTTGACATTTTAAGGAAAACGGATAAAGAAACTCGCTTTAAATAGTAAAATATTGTTTAACTGTACGAAAACAAGTACAAAAAAGAAGTATCCATAACTAAAGACGCTCGCTTTCAATTTCCTTATGATTCTATATGTCGATTTTTTTTTTTTGCTTTTTATGGAATTAAAGTATATTTTTTGTTTATGACTTTAGCTTAAGACAAAAAAAATCTTGAAGCGTTATTTAATATAGGTTTCTGTTTCTTAAGAAATATATTCTGTCATTGTCAACTGCAGTATTTAATAAGAGAACCCTCAGTTTGCTATGCAGCACGTAGACTTGATTGGGCTATTGTAATTGTCAAAAATTTTCCCGCGTTCAATTTGGCGTCACCGTCGTGGCTTTGTATAGGAAATCTATTTTTGAACGTGTATTTTTTGCAACTCTTTTTATATATTCTAGAGAATTAATGTTTAAGAGGACACGTTAAGTGAATCGTTTTCATCTTTTATATAGATTATATGTATGCTCATTTATACCAGTATTAACACTTTAGAAGGGAAGAGCTAAATAAGCGGTAAGATGCAAAAAGAAAAACAAATACGTGAGAAAATAGTCTCCCCATTGCTTGCTGCGCAACTAATCCAAAGTTGTTGTGTTCGTAAAAAAGGTTTGCTAGGGTTCGCGTATATTTTATACAACTAGCAGTACAAATTAATAGTTTTCATAGACCTAGCAACCTTACCAATTTCTAAGATCACAATAAAATCGCAAGGCTTGCAATAAATAGAGAGAAAGCATTTAAAATTTGGCGTTTTAACCCAAATGGCCGAATCAATCCGCTACGCAAACAGTGTTGAAATATGTGCAATCAGGTATTTTGCGGCCAGAAAACTTTAAACGAGCAGCGGCTGCGTACCAAAGGTAGCAGGAGTTTTTGGTTTTTCGTGAAAAGAGAACCATCGATTCCAATCCTTTACAATAACGATCAAATAGTATCCCGATTGATTAAGCTAATGTGTTCACGGAAAAAATGTCATGTTCGACGCCTGAATTATTCCTTCGAACGAGTGGCGGAAAAAAGAATCTCGCCAATCTCAATGCTCGCAAAGCTCCAGCGCCTGATGCCATTCCAACCACAGGTCTAAAACAGTACGGCGAAATATTTTCCAGGCCACTACGCAAATCTTTTCAGTAAATGCTGCCATGCTTACTGTTTTTCAACTTTCTGCAAGGCTATCAATGTCCGCCCTATACTCAAGAAGTCCTACTAGTCCTGCAACCTATCGCGCAATAGCTAATGAAAAGCGGAACCAACCTATTCGCCTCTTTGGCTTAGCTAGGCTCGTTGCTTTGGATATCTCCAAGCTACTCGGCACAATATGTCACGATGCTGTTGTCTTAAAACTGGTGCTATAAAATGTCTATACCTTTTTCGCACCATTCGCAACGACTTTATTTCACAACCATTTGACAAAGGTTATAATCGACGAATATTCTTCAAATGAATTCTTTTTAAATGCAGGTGTACCATAGGGCTCTCTTTTTTCTCTTCTTTTTTCCTGATGTTCATTAACGACCTCCTGTGCACAACGGAGAGCCCTAGTAACTCGTTTGCAGATGACAACACCTTGTGCCATTCGTTTTCTCATGAGAGACCATGCAGCGCCGAGAAGATGTGTCCTAACCTACAATAAAACCGATGGACAATCCTTGCCTTTTCGTGGTGTAAATGTAGAAGAATCGGAAATCCTTAATATTCGGCGCACGAGAATACGAAACGTTGCTCATTGGACAGAATATGTGTACAAATTTTCGAAAGACGTCATCAAGAATTTAGGTCTTTTTAAAGCGGTGCAAAAAACACTTCATTGCAGCCAATATCCGAACCATTTACATTACCTATGTCCGGCCGAACTTGGAGCATAACTCGCATGTTTGAGCGTAAACGTCCACACATTGCTTGGAGGCCCTCGAGCATCGGCGTAATGTACGCTGCGTCACGCTTATATACCGGTACATTCCAGATAAGTGATTTACGAGGATAACAAAGATATGTTTACCAATTACATCCATCAACAGTACTACACGTCTTCAGCCGCGTTCTCACCCACTCGCATTAAAGTTACGTGTACACCGCACAACACATTACCGAGGCTCGCCGTTTTTTAACCGTACTAACCCCCCTTTAGGACGACCTACCAGCATTGTCCTTTTCTGCCGTACTTGGTGTTTCCATTTTCAAGTTCATCGTTCAAAAACACTACTCTCTTCTTGCACCTCACTTTTCCTATAAATCTTCCCCATCGTCACCATGCGCGCATGTGTAAGGGACATTCCCTGAAAAGTTGGCCATAGAAAAAAAAAGAAAATATGAGTGTCATGTAGGGGCTGCATGTCAGGCCTCAAACTCTTCAGCGCAAATCGCTTCAATTGATAATATGAAGCCATCTTTATGAGATGTATTGTTGGAATTCGTCTTTATGAATTCCAGTTCCACATTTTCATTTGTAGACTATTTTTTTGAAACGTATTCTTAAATGTACTAACTAATTTGTTACAAATGCTTAATTATTTTGAGTTTAAATGTAAGTGCAACATGTCATTGAGAGCGCATTACAAACAAGAGATTGATTTTAAAAACTTTATAGAGTTCGCTAGTTTAAATCTCACTGCGGAAGAGATTGCTTTGATCGTAGCTATAGTGAGTGAGTCCGCTGTAAATGCATAATAGTTGAACACACATCGACGAGGCTGCGGCCTTTCCTATGTTTTTCTAGTTCCTTATTTCTTTCTGACCGCCCCGAGTTACATAAATGGGGCGAAAAATCCTCGGTCATAATAAAAAAAAAAAACAAATGTTAGAAGAAATAAATACATAAAAATAAAATTTAATTACGAAAATCTTAATATCGACCCTTTATGTGGACTTTAAAAGTTTTTAATTGTGCAAAATAAAGAAATTGAAGAAACGCTACAAAAATTCCAGGGCTAACGAAAGCCGTAAGAAAAATAGTTATGTAAATGCGAAAGCCAGCCACTTTTGTTTAGTGTAAAAAATACTCTTGCCAGTGCAAGCAAGGAGATAAAAGGACTTGTGTGTAATAAAGTATACTTTCCTTATATAAAGCACGTGGACATTAACAATGTAAAACTACAGAGTCTACACATTTTTCCTACGATACCTTATACAGTTTATTTATATTTAAATGCAATATTTACATATATCTATATAATACATACACACAATGCACATAAACGTATATATTTATATAACGTTTATATATATCTATGTATATATAATAATATTTATATATTTATGCATGTATATGCATTCAAACGTGCGTTTAATTTATTAAAGCATATATGAATGATATATACCATATGCATGTGTGTGTGCTTCATTATATGTATTTTAATCAGCTAATATGTGTGAATAGTGAATGTGTATACACATGCGGATGTGTACCAAAGCCAACATATGCATTTACATCTGTAGCCATATTTATATCTCTTATAGCTAGCTATATGTGCATTCTTTCAATCAGCCAGTTAATGAGGCAGTGGCAATTGTCGTCATCCAATCAATAAGCCGCTGTTGTCGTGGGTGAGATGAGAAGAACTCATTGCATGTGTGAGTGCACAATGCATGCTAATCAGCTTTTGCAGTTTGCGGATGATATTTATTACCGATGCTTTACAGTGTAGCATTTGCACGTAAAATAAGTTGAATGTGTGTGTAGAAAAAATGAGTTACTTTTCAGTTTGAAAATAAAATATATATATAATATATATAATACATACACAATATATATATGCATATATATATGTATATATATAATAACGCGTATATGTGACATACTGCTGATAACAGCAGTGTCGGACAGTCGTCACGCCCACTTTTCCCCAGCCAACTATCCAAACAAAATAAAATGAACAACAACACAATAGTAATGAATAAAAAATCATTAAAAAATACATATATGGTAAATATGAAGTCATGAAGCCATGATTGTGAAGACACAGTGGTAGCACTAACATCGCGTAATCAATACTGTATTCTTTACACCTTATCCCGAATACTACTTCATCCAAGGCCATTGCACAAACAACAATAACATTGTAAAAATTGCATGGCAAGTTTATTAAAAGCACAGTTCTCCAAAAAGTTCAACTCAAACCTAATGCCGACATATGAACTCAAGTGTACTCTCCGCTTCGGAAAGTTCTCGCTCCGAAATTTTTCCTTCTATTTTACACTATTTTTCTTTCTCTATATATCTATCTCTTTCGCACTCTCGACCCGGCTTTCTATCTTTCTCTCACTCTCCTTCTCCACTACTCTCTCTCACTCTTTCGCCAAGATTTGTACGCTCAAACTTAGTTGGATTTGAGTGGTAGAAATTATGAAGAAAAACACATACACATTTCAGTTAATCGAAATGCAGCGAAGATTTACAGTTCTCTTCGCACATGTCTCTCGTCTACTTAAAGCGTAGAAGTAGACTCCAGTGCAGAGTCGTGTGCATGGGTGTCCTTTGGGGTGTATATGAATGCTCACAATATAAAAGATGGGCTAATTTGATGCAAATGAAAATGCTATATTTTGTATGTATGCCCATGTGAGATGTTGTCTCTCTCTCTTTTCTCCAGTGTTGGCGATTTTGTTTACTGCCAGTCAGCGTCGTTGTGAGTTATTTCTTATCGCACCTTAACTTCTTTTGAAAACAAAAACGTTGTGCCATTCACCCACCCATCCATAGAAGGAAAGCTTCTGTTGGCATGCATGCGTGTATGTATGTGTTATTATTATTATTATTATTATTATCATTATTATTATTATTATTATTATTAATTATTATTATTATTATTATTAATTATTATTATTATTTAAGTTTAGAGTTCAAATTAGGCTCAAAGGCTCGCCATGATCCGATTACGGTTAAGAACATATGCTTTTCAAACTGATAGTATTCAAATAAGCAGTGTTTGTAACCGTACATAAAATTTTACAAAGTAGTAGAATGCAATGAATTAGTGTACGTATCTCTTATATATAACTATAAAATTTTCAATCAGCTTACGTCTTTATAAGCATTCGGTTCAAATTAAAACCAATTAGCTGCTAATAAAGAAATGCACTCATACTAAAGACACCAGGTGCTTTGTCATATTGCTCTCTGCATAATTCACAAACACTTATGCATTAAAGAGAATAGAGGAGAGCAAAAACTCCCCAAACAAGCACAGGCGAAGTAGAAGCTTTCCCAGCCAATTATGAGTTTTCTCAGTATTCTATGTACATACTACATATTAACACCACCCAAACGGTATCCAACAATCGAACGAGTTAAAAAACTTTGTCGTTCGTCCACGGTTACGAAGTGGTATGTTTTCTTATTATACATGTTTGTTGTTGCTTGCTTTGTTTCGTGACTGTGTGTTAATTGCACATCTCTTCGTTTAATAGTAATTAACCAATGACGTTCCAGCGTCGGACTCGAATAGAATGTACAGCAGAGGGCATTTGTTTCACTCTGATAGATAAGCTGCCTTTATATACAAAACGGTTTAAGCATTTACACAAGTGCATATACAAAAGCTCGCAAATGTGTAAGCACCACTTTCGTTTTCTTATTTCCTAGCCTTTAAATACGGGGTTGCGCCTGTATAATTAATGAATCTATGTGTACATTCGCGAAGTATTTTATTGACGATAAGTTTAAACATGTAGATAGATTAATCAAACTTGCCATTGGATGTTAGCAGTCTATGAATGTAAATAGACAATTGATTATATTTGCGGCAGAAAATCCTATACCCAACCTTCTAAGGTCACTGTTAAAAAATAACTTATTTTACATATGTACACTATGAAGGATTATACATATATACTGCGACTGATTTCTAGCTGTATAGCGTAGGCGCTGATTAGATATTAGGTTCCATGAAATATTGTGTTGTTAATTATACTTTAAAGAGTTGAAATATGCGCTTAGAAATATACCACCATTTGCAGCCAAAATAACTTTCAGAAAGAGACCGAAATCATTTACCGTTGAATATATCTATATTTTGCTTATCAATCAACGAATGCTTAAATTAACGGAACCATGATACCAACAAAGCTTGTAAAAAATTACCTATTAGCTGGGGAAACTTAACAGGAAATAAATCGTAAGAAAAAGCAAAGCCATCAAAAACTCCCAAGCTTTAGAGCAATCCGGCCTAATCGTTAAAATCCTCCGGATTTAATTATAATTGCCGGTTTCACTGTTTATCGAGTTCAGTAAGAATTCCGAAACTGAACGTTGAATTTCGAAATGAAATGTACACTCATCGAAACTACCGTTGAGCACTTACTAGACTAAACGCGATTCGAAAACTTCCATTGCTTTCGCCAAGAAATTGAAAGTTTACGGCTATTGTATTGTTTACTTTCGAACAAAAAATCAGCACGGAAAGAGAATGAGAAAAAATATTTGATCATAGCAGGTTTTCGGACTACAGAATACTAGAAAAAATAAAAAAAACATATTATAGTAAGGAAAGATATCAACAACGTATTTTAAAACCACAAAAGAGTTTTTCTGAAGACATGTTTTTTCAAAAGGGCCGTACAGCAACTCTGATAATTTTCATTTTCTTCATTCGAATTTTTTACAGTATCTTTAAAATAACATTTTCTAGAGCACCACGAAGGCAATTTTTGATAAGCTAATTTAGATGTTTTGAACGAATAAAAACTTGCTCTTCTTTATCAAGAATTGCAGTTTTTTACTTCAAATTTTCGGAGTATAATAATTTTTTGCTTTTTTAATGTTTTTGAAAATAATTTTTTCCATAATATTCAAATATATTCTTCAGAGGTAATATCCCCCATAATTTTTTTTAGCTGCAAGGTAAAGTAGCAGTGCAATATTTGGAGACAGTATTATGCTTGTAACTAACTATTACAACATAAACTGTTTTCAAAAACTTTTAAACAGCGGCAACACTGCATTCTTTGGCTACATCTTTAACGAAAGGGGCTCTACAGAAACCAAATTTAAATTTAAAAACGAACATTGCTTAATCTAGGCTCCCAAATTTCTAGTGATTGACGCAAAAAAAAAAATGATATATGCTAGGTATTTTTCTAGAGACTGTCTTTTTAAAGGTTTTTTAAAAATTTAGATTAAAAAATAAGAATTGTTTGAGTTATGCTGCGAGGAGTTTTCAAAAATTGTGTATCGAGATAACCACGTCTAAAATTTTGAGACTCACTTTGAACACATAAATTTATCACAATAATGTTTTTTTTTGTTTAGTTTTCAGCCTCAGCAACACAAAAATACATTTTTAGGTTCAAATGTTCCTCTTCGTTCTGTCTGCTCTACGATTTTTTCCTCGAAAATGCTTCTTTCGCTGCACCGGCCATAAAACGTGACAAGAAACGAAGCTTTTAATTTCATGATAGAAGCATTGAAAGCTTTGGCATCAGTTAACGTATTAGAGGAGCTAGAAACCAACAGGTAAGACATTAGGCAGCAACTTCCTAGCAAAGATTCATTCTTTATGGCGCTTAAGAAAAAATACGTTAGTTTCAAGGAAAATATCTCTTATGGATAATGAATTTTTCCCCATATATTAAAAAAAATTCAAAGTATCTTTTAAATTAATAAAAAAGATGTTACTTCTGAAAAATATGCAGTGCGTTTACCTTTTAAGAGCCTCTTTCAACGTCAATCTTTAGGAAGATATCTTTACTTCCGTCTTAAAAAACTGCCAAAAAATGTCCTTTTTCTTTAGCAAACTACAGTTTCCTATCCTATTCTAAGTTTGCCATGAATTTTAATTTGAACCATTATTTAGGCGTTTTCCACAAATTCCCAGTTTATATAATCCTTAATGTATGGAAAATAGGAACCAGTCTTTAAAAAAAGTAGTTTTAACATCGTACTTATAATAGTATATACAGAGAGTGCCACAAAAAATATATACACACTTGAATAGCCCACTTTTATTTGAATTTGTTGCAGGAAAATGTCATGCTAAATATTTGTGAGCAGTTTGAGGATGAAAATGATTATGATTTTCAGCAAAATGGAGCACCTTACGACTATGATAGTGGAGTGAAACCCTATCTCAGTGAAAATCTACCAAACAGATGGATTGGGCGAAGAGGTGCCATCGAACGGCCCCCTCACTCTCCAGACCTCACGCCGCAGAATTTTTTTTGTGGGACCAAAGGTAAAGTATATCTGACAAAACCGACAATTGCTAAAGCAGGTAACGTGATTCCTAAAAAAATGATTCGCCGCGATTGCGATTTCATTGCTTCGCGTTGTCAGCAATGTTTAAATCGAAATGGGCATGAAATTGAACATTTACGCTGACTAAACAAATTTTACATCTGTTTTTTGTAATTTTTACTCTAAATCTGCAATGAATACATACTGTTTTTATTGTCAGGAAATTTGTGCATACATATTTTTTGGACATGCTGCATTCAACAATTGTTTACCAGGACGGCAGAAATATAATAATGGTCAACGAAGCACGACTTTGTTCCTTAAATCTATTTGTTTATTTACTTATGTCTTATTTTCCAGAGTAATATGAAGTAAAACATTGAATGTAAATTTTAATACATAATTAAATTTTTTTTTTTTTTTATTATTATTATTATTATTATTAATTTCGCCAGAGAAATAAATTCTAAGACTAAACTCTTAAAAGCACTAGCATCTAAGGCTATCGGCTTTTTATTAAAAACTCTACCGCACTTGAGATTCGAACCCACGACCATTGACTTGCTAGTCGAGATTCCTCCCCTTCGGCTACTCAGACGGATTTTTTTTTTAATTTGTACAGATGTTACGTAAATCGTCGAAATATTTTAATTTGGTTTCTACTTTCTTGACTTCGAAAATCAGAAAAGAAAGTAGCATGAGTAAAAATATATAAAAATTAGTAAAACTAGTATTTTTCGAATTAAATGTTTGGTTATTAATTACACAAAATACGGAAAAAATTACCAAAATTCGGAAGAAAGTACTTAATCAATTTGATTAAACAATAAAGACATCTATCAAATACGTAAAGGAATTTAATTGTGATTTTAAATACATAATTTCTTTTACGGCTTTTTACCATAAAAGAAAAATTCCAGTTCCATTGACAGTGCAATAAAAGCACCATAACCATACCCACATATTAGACAAATAATTTGCAAATATATAAAGTAAAATAAAATTGTAATAATAATAATGACAATAATTGTAGGGTGCTTAAAACGTCGACTGACGTGATTCAAACTAATTAAATTTAAATTAATCGCCACCATATAAAAGCTTAATTTTGTGAAACTCCTTGTAAAGTAAATATATCTCACCTAAATTTCCTACAGTCAATTTTTATGTCAAATTGCTATTGTGGACAAGTTTTCATAATAAAATATTCAAATATTCCCATCTAACGATATACTCACAATTTTCTTTTTACTTGGTTAAAAATGAGATCTTTTTGATGCATAAGTTAAACCCTTACATTGATCATTTACGGACAATCCGTATATGGGATGGTGTTCAAAAAAGTGAACCCACTTGAAATTTGATAAAGATAACTCCTCTTGTATCAATTTTCATCAATTTTAATAAAAAGTTGGTCATTTTTCCCCTAAAAAGGCTTCTATTCGTAAGAATCCTTATACGGAATTCGATGAGACTATTTGGACCCATTTTAACCTTGAACCATCGAAAATTACATCTTTTTACCGTAAGAACTTGTAAATTTTTTTCAAATAGCGTCGTTTTAAAATGTGGTGTCATATCGAAGGTGGTCGATGAAGTAGTCCGTGACCACGTCATTGTTTCAAATTTGATCGAAGTATCTCAAAAATTGCAACTTGTAGACGCAGACAAGCGCAAAAATTTTTAATAAAAAATGGATCTATTTTAAGTTCTTCTGAATATCACAAACACCTGCGCAAATTTAATAACCCATAAGTGTTATCGAATATAAGAATTAAATAAAAACAAATCTAAAAGTGCATGTGCGGACTATGGCCATGTTTACTTGTATACGTTCATTTGTTATATAAACTGTAAACTTCAAAAGGAAAGGTAAAAACCTATCAAAGTCCAAATGTGCTTTACATCTAATACCAAAGATCAAGTGTGATCGAAATACAAAAACTAATAAGCGAAAGGAATTAAAAAGAACTCAAAAGGTCAAAATATTTTTTTACTAATGCGTTAGCAGTTACATATCGACGTGATGCAAATGTGCATTCTTCCTAATGGTTTTTGTCTAATAGCTGATAGAGCTTGTTTTAATTTGCTTAAAACAATAAATAACAAGCAAGCAAGATTCATGCTGAATAGCAAATTCCCTCCCTTATACGAATTTTTTTTGACAGAACAATAAAAATTTTATTTGTATCATACGTGTTAGCATATAACTTGAAAATGTGTGAATTATCATGGTTAAAAGTGTCGATGCTCCAATGATAGTCGACATTTGCTCCTTGATATACTTAAAAAAAGTACAAAGGAAGAGATCAAAATTATTGTGTACACTTTTCTATTATGTAATTCAATTTTTTCAAATTTCTGATGATCATGGTCTTAATAATCAAGAAAATGAACAAAAATCATGAAAAGCTGCATTATTGTCAGTCAAACCAATATATTAAATAGAACTTCACATCTAACGATGTGCTTAAAATTATCCATTAATTTACTTATAAAATGTATATAAAAAAGAAATGAATATACAAAAAAAATTTTTATTCAGCTTATGACAAATTTCCTAGATACTGCTGTTGTAGTTGCAACACTACAAAAATCTATGCACTCGATATACATCGCATATCTTAATGTTTTTTTAAAGACCGCGGCTAAAGTTTGGTTGAGATTAATCAATTAATTTTTTTCTTTTACTAAACTTTTTCACTTGAGAAAGGATTTTTAAAAGATGCACAGACGCCTGCAACAATATCGCGTATTTCGGTCAAATTTAATACGCCTAAGTGTCTAATATATTTAAGGGTACTGAAAGAAGGGAAATAAGTTTTGACCCAAGCAGTCTTACATGACTAGATAACTACTCTTCTTATCTAATAGGCGATGCAGTAGCCCACAAAAATAAATCTGTATTTATGTTTAAAGAGTAGTAAAGAGGCTATTATTCAAAGTAATGTCCATTCTAGCTATAGATTTATCCTACGTGTGTGACCGAACATACATTTCATTCTGAAACGAATATACAGGTATTCCAGTCTTGTTATCATCATTGTTATCATGGATAAAATCAGTGTCCGTCAGACAGACGATAAGTCACCAATTGAAGCCAGAAGAAAAAATGTGTTTACTGTTTGTAACACCAGATCGAACGTCGTAAAATCCAGCAAGCATTAGCTTGCCTTTTTGATGATAGGTTCGACCACCTGAGTTATTTTTAGTTTTGTGCCTAATCGACAGATACGTCGTCTTAGAGCAGTTCATAGCACACAACTTCCAGGTCATCTTCTTAAGTAGGTTTCTATCCTTGTCTTTCTCAGCATACAACTGTTGTTTAAAAAACATATTTTTACCAGAAGTTCTATTTTAACAAATGCCTTCAGATGAGATGACACCGCTAAACCGGTAATGACTAATTTATACACCGAGCGACGAGGTCATTAATGTTTTATTTCATGTTATTGTCCTATTTCAATTTATGTGTTATGGGATAGATAAAACTGAAAATACCATTTATGCTTTACTTCGATTCGCCAATAACTAACAGATATGACTCACTCATTTACAATTACAAAAATGGGTTACTATATTTAAACAGGATGAGGATTCATCTTTCACGGTGAGAAATAACTGAATACATCGATAATTTAGTCTTGGAGTCCTACTGACGAAGATGTACTGGATTAAATTGAGATCAAAGGAATCTTACTTGCCAACAAAAGATTTTAACTAATATATATATGAATATATATATATATATATATATAAATATACATAAATATATATATGAATGTATACATAAACTTACATTAACACATATATATGAATATATATATATATATGTATACATATACATATACATTATACATATAAATATATAGACATATAATATATTCCATCCACTGAAATTTTTCGTTTCATACAACAACGTAACGGGTTCAATTTTCCCGATATTTCACGTATAGGTAATGGAGATATTGACGATTTGTAGGTTGTGCTTCAGCGGTGTACAAGCTCTTCTGTATAAGCTAGTTCAGTGTATCTCGAAATGTAAAACGATGGCTGTTACTGCAAATTTTCTGGTTATAACTAAATTAAACTGAACAAAGTGAAGCTGAACCTACGGGTGTGATTAAGTTGGCTTCAAGTGAACACACAGTAATCTATTAAATAGTTAGAAAGCAGTTTGCGAGATTTCGTGCGTTTTATCAAAAAATCGACAGAATACATATATACATGTATTGCGTACATTATAACTATAGTATATATTATGTTACAATAGTTGTAAATTACTTGTATGCAGAAGTATAAACAATGTTTTCCATTCAGCTATTAAAATCATTCCGCAGTTCATTTTAGAAACTTATATAAAATGCAGTATCTGATAGTAAACAAAATCATTTTTCAGTAAAACAATGCGTGGATCCTTGCTGTGGCCCATTGAAAGCATCGGCATACCTTCCAGCTCTTCCCATCTCGGAATTGGATTTCGAAGAAATTTCAGTGGGGCAAGATTTTTTATAGTAACATTGTAGTAACATTATTCTGCATTTAAGTTGCACTTAGGAAAATAACAAAATACAATGTGAACACATACACTCCCTTTAAATCATTTGTTGCTTACTTTTTGTTCCCAGAAGTAAAATATAGAGGTATGTTAATTTCGTCAAATCGTTTTCATCATCCAGAAGAAAAACCTAGGAGGCCCTGGAAAGCACATGTATGCTAGATAAATATTCAATTCTGATGAACCAAATTAAAAGAAATGTGCATGTAGTACAATATGAACTGAAAAATTCTGTAGTTTCTGGATTTATAACCCCATGAATTTTTAACATATCAACCCACAATTACCGCGGCTGACACGTAGAGGTCGTCTGTAACAAAACTTCTCTACTAAACAACGCTCACTAAACTATCATATTAGGTTGGGAAAAAAGAAATGCATTATTTTTTCGGTAGATGGCTGCACTGATATATTTCTCGTAAAGTATCGATCAAACAATTTCATATTTATGCTCGTTGGAAAAGTGACATTTCGCAGTAAAAAAAATTCGTTTGCTGTTTTTTGTTTGGTGTATTCAGTTGTGAGTTACAGCGTGTTAAAAATGGAAGTGAACAAAGAGAAAATTCGGTACATTTTACAGTTTTTCTTTGACAAAGGCGAAAATGCAAGCCAGGCGGCTAAAATTGTGAATGGTGTTTATGGTTCCGATACTGTAACAGCCAATTATGTGCAATTTTGGTTTCGTAGATTCCGTTCAGGAATTTTTGATGTTAAAGATGCGCCTCGCACAGGTAGGCCGGTCGTCGAAAATGTCGATAAAACCGGAGAAAGTTGACCGGCATGTTAGCAGTCGTAACATCGCTCAAGGAGCTAAAAATCGACCATAAAACACTTTTGAACCATTTACACAAAGCTGGATTCAAAAAGAAGCTCGATGTTTGGGTGCCACACCAATTAACAGAAAAAACATGATGGATCGAATTTTCATCTGCGAAGCCTTGGCCAAACGGAATGAGATAGATCCATTTCTTAAACGGATGGTGACTGGAGATGAGAAATGGATCACATACGATAACCCTGTGCGAAAACGATCGCGGTCAAAGAGCGGTGAAGCACCTCAAACGGCCAGGAAGGGTTTGCTATGCATTTGGTGGGACTGGAAGGGGATTATTTATTATGAGTTGCTTCCATATGGCCAAACGCTAAACTCTGATCTCTACTGTCAAAAACTGGACCGTTTGAAGATAACGATCGACCAGAAACGGCGAGAATTGGCCAACAGGAGAGGTGTCGTGTTCCACCAGGACAACGCTAGGCCACACACATATACAGTGACTCGCCAGAAACTTCGGGAGCTTGGTTGGGAAGTTTTAATGCATCCGCCATACAGTCCGGACTTGGCACCAAGCGATTATCATCTTTTTCTTGCATTGCAAAATTTCTTTAATGATAAAAAATGGGAATCTAGGGAGGATTGTGAAAATCGACTACTAGAGTTTTTTGCAAATAGATACCAGGACTTCTATGAGAGAGGCATTTTGAAGTTAGTTGGACAATCCGAAGCATGTTAAATAAAGTCCTGAAGTTCATATAAAAATAATGGATTTCTTTTTCACCAAACTATATTAATGCAAACTCTTGTCCGCTGCCTTTGCTATAACATAGTCAAACAATGGAGAAATTTGCATTCCACATTGCTTTTCTTATCGCAAATCTTTTTTATCAAAAACAACTGGTCGATGGTTTGCTGATTTTAAACGGTATTCTTTGGTCGCCGTTGATGCTAAAGACATGCATAAAAAAATGCGTTTACATCGGAACATACCCCAAAAATTGTAAAAGTTTTTCTCGTTAGTTATTCTCACAATCCAAAAGGCAATGTATTCACTAGTTTGCATAAAAATTTAGAAATGGGAAATAACAACCGCTAAACATGTTAAAATAACGGAAACTTACTACAAGAACGGTGATTCTGTCGCAAGTACTTTTCGTGCACTTCTCTTCAGTTATGAGGTTCGTTTTTCGCTTGGTGGATACGTCAACAAACAAAATTGTCGCATCCGAAACAGCGAAAATCTATAAAACGACACGCCCACAGCACCATGTAAACTGAGAACACCTCTGTTTTTCAAAAGGAATGAAAATTTGGTTCTTTGCGGATTGGTCATGAACTATAACAAATAAATGTACCAAAATTTATGTAGCAACATCAACAGGATCAATTGTTATTATAAATTATTTCCGGCTGATTGACTTGACCCCAAGAGCAAGTCAACTAGTTACTAATAATCAACTTACATTTTGAGTAAAACCTATGTTTGACGAACTGATTGAAAACGTATATACTTTGTCTATTTTCATTTCTAAACTAAGCTCATATTTTCACACTTGCCACTCTTGATTTAAACGTTTTAGATCTTTTATTCACCACTTCGTTGAGAATATGTCCACTTATTAAAAGTTGAAAAAAAGCAAGTGAGAAAAATTCTTGCAACTTCACATGCCTCAGCCGTTTCTACATATGCGAATGTCACAGCACACCTATGACTATGTCAAGAAAGAATAATAGGACGGATGGAGTGAGCGAGAGATAAAGAAGCGCAGAGTGCCAGACCCTGTGTTGTAGCGAAAGAGAAGGATAGCGAGAGAGAAACGCATACAATAGGAAAATAGATATTTGTTTTAGATAATAGAAAATATTTTCGCACAAGTGTAATTACGTAATACACCTTATGGTCAACAAAAGTTAAGTGTTCATTGGCAGTGTTTTATGTAAATAGCGACAAAACTAATGACAACACCAACCCTCAATCGTTTTTGTTTGGAAAGAACATTAAGTACGGAGCAACGATAAGCATTTAGTTAATTGAATCGACACCCTTAATTAAGAACAAATATATATTATATATTCTCATTCTCCTTCTCATATAGTCTCATGCAAGTTAATATATGTACAGTTTAATCGCATCATAAAGCATACATCATATGTAGTAAACAATTACTTGTTAGATTGTGTTGGTTAGTTGTTTCAGTCAACGTACCAGGCATATTAACACAATCATTTACGGAGCGATAAACACTATCAAGGGTGACATATCTGCGAATAATTGCCTATCTCAACATAACCAATTAACGCAACTTGTTGTAACGTAGAACAGTCTAGAAATATTTCAGATATATAAATACGCAAACACTCATATTATATTATTGTTCTGAATTCCTAAGCACTTACATATGTACCTTCCCACTTGCCTGCGTGCATTGTTCTATAACTAGGAAATTTAATATATGTCTGGATAATATTTATAAAAAGATTCAGTGAATTGTAAAATGCGTGAGAAACACCTCCTTGATAAATACTCGTGTTTTTAAATTAACAATTAGGGATGAGCAAGCTGAGAAAAGAATTCAAAAAGATTTGTAGCCTCGGGAGTTTTGGGTATATTTTCAAAAAACAGAATTAGAAATTTATATTGTCGGAGATGTCAAATGAATAAACTTATACCTTTGTTGATGTGTTAATACAAGCCATGTTTATAATGAAATCAAAATCACACCCACAGAAGAAACTTCCTTAAAAAGTTTATTTACTCAGCGATCTCTTCGATCTTTTGATCATGTTCCCCATTTTTTCGGACAATGTGCTGGGCTTGCATATATAGTTTTTTCTTTTTTCATCTAACGCCCGTTTGCACACATTTCTAATTTCCAAAATAAAAAGAAAGAAGAAATCATTGAGAAGTGGTATAAAATCTTAAAAAGCAATGCCGGCTTGAAAATAGTTGCCGAAATACAGGTATCGAAAGACGAACGTGATATTTTGTAAAAAGGGAATGTTTGGTTAGTTATATTATTATTATTATTATTATTATAAATTTAGCCAGAGAATAAATTCTAAGACTAAAGTCTTAAAGCACTAGCATCTAGGGCTATCGGCTGTTATTAAAAAACTCTACCGCACTTGAGGTTTGAACCCACGACTATTGAGTTGCTAGTCGAGACTCTTGCCTACTCGGCCACTCAGGCGGATTGGTTAGTTATATTATATTATTATTATATATATTATATTATATTATATTATTGTTATATATATTATATTATATTATATTATTGTTATATATATTATTATTATTAATATAAATTTAGCCAGAGAATAAATTCTAAAACTAAAATTTAAGGCATTAGCATCTAAGGCTTCCGGCTTTATTAAACACGCTACCGCACTTGAGTTTTGAACCCACGACCATTGAGTTGCTAGTCGAGACTCTTGCCTACTCGGTCACTCAGGTGGATAGGCTAGTTATATAAACTGGAAATACTAAAGCGTATGACCTACGTGAAGTCTATCTGCTCTTCCCTCTTCCTCCAAAAAAAGTACTTTATCAAAATCAATGCAATGTCAAAATTATTCAATCAGTACAAGATTAAACATTGTGTGTTTATTTCGATCAATTAGCGGTCATTTATACACATTCACGTTTAAGACTATCTAATACAATAATAATTTTGTTTTTTTAAGTATTTTACACTAATTAGTTAGTTAACTCAGAAAATTTGAGATGCCTACATGAAAGTGGCAAGAATCGTGCTTGAAATTATTTTTATACGATCTGGAAACTACTTTTTCCTGTTTTGTGCAAAGAAACGAAATTGTAATCAAAAAATAGAGTCTTCACCCACTTACCTCAATTACAGTAATGCACTTTTGCTGACTAGGGTGTTGGGATGTCTTATACGCATCAGAAAGAGTTAATAAACGTATTAATAAGCTTATGTTAAGAAGTACGTAAAAATTAAAGCCTTTCACATTTCTGGAAATTGAAAATTAAGATCGGCACAAAAACCACAGGCACAAACAAAAACGAAAACTTCGACCACGCGGGTTTTAAAAATTTTAATTCTTTATTAACCCGTCTTTTTATTAAAATTGATATCCTTTTAATTGTTTTGGATGTATTGAGATTATTTATCTACTTATTTACAAGTTTATAATCTTCTTTGTACTGATTTTATCAAATATTATTTAGAAACTTTTTTTTTGCAATTCATGTTTCACACGATTGTTGGTTGCATTTATGAACTTATAAAATAGTTTGTATTAAATATATAGGAACTTTAGGTTATTCTTGATTTAAAACATAAGTTTTTCCTTTACTTATTATGTGTTGCTGTTGGTGATGAAAACGGCATTTTCGCCAATAATAAAGATCCGTTTGATTTCATTGTTACATTTAATATATAAATATATATACATATATACATATATACATATATACAAATATATATATGTATATATACATATATACAAGTTTGAGTGTGAGCGTGTGTGTATATGGTGTGCGCTCTGTACAAATGTATGTACATAAGTGAACACCTTCCGAAAAAAGCGGTTTAGAAAAATATGGAAAACTTAACGAAGACGAATATCACATATCCCAGCCTATTGCTACACGCTAATTTTATTTTTATGCTGTTTAAACATATACAATCACCATCGCCTTCATCATTAGAAGTCGCGGTAATTTTAATATTTGAAGTCCGACAGAAAACTTTTCTTCGGAAAATATCAGAAAAACACATAACACGAACATGCGTAAGCAATTAGGCGCGGGCGGAAGCACATAAAGTTCACCAATTAATATTACCGTAACTACACTCGTGTTGTTGCAGCACTTTAGTACTTATATACGTATACAAAGGAAAATGCGTTTATATAATTACGTGCGAACGCGAGGTTCACTTTTAGTTGGCAAGAGAAATGGTCCAATGTTATGTATTAAAGGTTCTTGTACGTCTTTTTAAGTTTGGTTTTGTTTTGTACTTCACAATTTTGCAAACCACACCATTGATAAATATTTACTGACAGGATAAGACAAAAAACCAAAGCATAATAACGAAATATTGCTTACACGCGTTAGTTATACACTAATGCTAGTGTGTAAATCTAAAATATATAAGAATTTATACAAAAAACCAATTTACATATGTATACCTACCTAGCTACCTATCTACTCACACAAACGTTATACAATAATAGGAGCAAAATAAAATTAAATGAAAGCAGAATATCGCAACTAAAATATACTTTTTGTGGGATTATGTAGAAAAATATTTAACTCTTTGTTACGTTTTTTGCTCTTTTTGACATTGTTTTGTTATTTTGTAATAACAGAAACAAACGTCATTACTGTCCTCATGATAAAGTGGAGAAACTAGAAGATATTCCTTCCACACTCAATTAGAAGAAGAAGTCTTTTCAAAAAGGGGTAGGAGTATGTGAAAGACTTAATTCTTTTTGTGAGCGGAGAAGAATGAGCGAGTAATTGTTAAGAAGAGAGTTGAAGAACTATGTGCGCTACTCTTTCGATTCGCTTTTGCTCATAAGGCAAAATATTTAATTCTTTGTGCACTAACACACCCCAAAGTATATAGCGGAGCATTATGCAAATACATTAATTAGACACTCGCATCTACAGAACTCCCACTGCGTTTTTTTTCTTATTACGTTTTTACTATTCGCACCACTCATTTTCTTCAACGTACTCATCTTTTCTTAGGATTAACATGTATGAGTATTATGAGTAGTTTGTGTCCAACACACATTTGCATCATCGTCGTTGCCATCTCATTCATATTCCGGTCAACAGTAGAAGTATGTGCCGAAGATCGTTATTTTCTGTGATGGACTATTAAATTAAAACATTTTCGCAGGGGAATGGAGCGAATAGTGCTGCTTTCGCTCTTGTCTTGGCAGATGTTTGTACTGCATATGTGGGCATACAATCGCTTCGAATGGATAAGTCGGAAAAGAGAGCAAGAGACTATATATATATATATATATTGTATAAACATATAATTCTTAATTCTGCATACATATAAAGCCATCATCATCTTGGGCCCACATTCGTTCGTCTCATTCGTAGATTTGACTGTATAACTCCTAATAATTAAGGCCCAGATGCCTTCGTCACTAAATTAGAATTTCATTTCTTAATTAAAAAACCGGCGGCGAAGAAATTTCCTTGAACTACATGTCTGAATACGAATATTTGTATTTAAGAATATACACATAATGAATAAAAAAACAAAAACAAGAAATTCGCAAATCCTTTATTTAAAGCAACCGGAATTTTTCCGCACAAAACGAGTGTGCAACAAAGCTGTTATATTTCTTTAATCATCCGTTAAAAAAGGGTACATTCGGGCACATTGATTTAATGCAAGTCAGGGAAATTCATTATTTAAGCTTTCTATGTATCACTTTCTTATTCTGGAGAAAATAATTCTAGGTTATAGCACTCAAAAGCGCGTCTCAAGAACGACATGTATGTTCTGGATGATATAGATCATTAAATCATTAGGCAGGTCTTCATTTGTCTATGTGCTATTGTAATACTTAACGTGCGTTCCGATAGAAGACTGCAATTGCAGACAACTCTCTGCGAACATAGAACGAAGTCTTTGAAATATATTTAGCAATAATTTGTAATTCATAGATGCCGATTTTAGACATAAAACAAATGGTAACTATCACGACGCAAAAATTTGTACTTAAAATGGCGTTAAAATTTGCGTTGCCATTTTCAAGTATGTATTTATGTAAATATGTATATACATATTTGTAGTTAATTTTACTTGTTTGGCTGACGCCAAATTGCGCCGTTATGTTGAACGAACTTCCCTATGTCTTTCAAAGTGCCGGGATTTACTTTACTAGTTCTAAATAACCTGTACTACTCGTTTCCTTATTCTTTATTGTTTAAACTCAATTAAAGAGGACAGTTAAGAGATTTATCTTTAGAAGCTTGTTCTTCACTTCACTTTCCTTTCAGAAACGTATTTCGGCACTCACGAGCATATACACAATTGTATATAATTTGGTTTAAAGCGTTACCAACTGAGTTTTAAAAACTGTTTCTGTATTAGGCAGCTGTCGACAACGTTTTAATGTACCCAGGATTTTGATAGCCGCTACACGCAGCAAAGAATTGGCATACTCTCATACACATGAAGAGAAGCTTGGAGGTATGCGAGCACTTCTGTTTTGAATTACACCAAATATCGATAATTCTAGAAGGGAAAAGAGAAATATTGGTAATGATTCTGCCAGTTAGACTGTGTGATGTCTAGTTTAGGCTGTAGCTTTCTTCGCAAGTCTCGAGCACATTTTGCAGAAGGGAAGCGCTTGGTCCCGATAGGCTTGTCGCAAGCGAGGGGAATTTGACATATCATTGTGTCTCGAGCGACAGCATGGTGATGTGAATGATAATTTTCCACCAATTTTTGAAAATCGTGAGCCCAACTTTATGACTGAGTACTCGGGTGCTTTACATAAACGCGAAGCTTTACTGCATGCAATCAACCCCACTACGAAGATATGTTCTCAAGAACGCTATAGAATGCCAAAGTCTGCAATAATGTCCATTGGCCCGTCAATATAGTGTAACATGCGACAATGAGGCGAATGCAGTGATCGTTAAACAACGATTTTCGCACTCTAAATCTGTTAAGTTTTGTTTGTTATTTCATGCCTTAGAATTTCATCCATATTGACAAATAATTCCAAAGAAACATCAACACATATTGATGGATCACAGTTATGAAAACTCTTTATTAAATTTATGAAGCAATTAGAAGAACCTGTTAGTAGATAAGAGAATATGTACATCTTGGATCAAAATATTAAATTTTAAATTTTATAATCAAAGTCTTGATTAATAAAACAAAAAAAGTATATTTATTTTGCAAAGTTCCCATTGTATAACCGTGTACGTAAAAGGAAAATCATCAAGTTCTTGTGGGATTGGAAAACTTAAGAGGTCAAATTGTCACGTTAAACTATAAAATCTCACTTTGATTATATACCGAAAAAAAAAAATACTCAATGATATTCCATAACTCTGACATCAGGAAGAGACAAGTAACTTTACAAATTATTTTTTAATTACATATTTTATCCTACTACTATAATGCACTTTCGTATCAACCGGGACATCCATCTTCAAAAACTATGCGCTCATGTTTATTAATTTGATAATTTATTTTCTGATTACACAAGTATTGGTTTAGATGTAATTTGAACATTCGTGTGGATTGTAATTATTATCTAAGTCTTTCAATGAACAATAAGTAGATGGCCGCAGTTACACATCGCTAATTACGAAGGTTCGTAAAAAATTTTTAAGAATCATGCAGCAGTGTTATTTCGAAAAATCCAATAAAAGACGTTGAAAAAAGTCTTAAATTGGTACCGATAAATTTGCTTTGTTCCGCATTTATTCTTAACTTTTTAATTCATTTAATTTTTATTTACTTTTCAACATTTGAATGCTACGTACTTATATAAATGTGTATATATATATACATATATATGTGTATACATAAGCGTATATATATATGTTATCTTTACAAGCACTGAATATAAAATTATGACACATTCACGGTCCTTTTTCCTAATGGTTGACGTAAAAAATTGTGGTTCCGAAATAGTAAATGAAAGCGGAAGTGCTGTGTGAATGGGACTGTCATATATCGCATTCCTTCCTTATATTCCTTTACACCAACTGACGAACGTTAGTTTTATATCATTCAAACGATCGCACAAACTCAATGAAAAAAAAAATATAACAAACCTCCAGCGAATATGTGTAATCTCGAAGCAGACACGTACGTGCACAAAACGAACGAACGCGCGCCCTACGACGTTTTAACGTTCACCGCCGTTTTGATACTATTGTATATAATATATAAAATCTTTTTTCTCACTCTGCATTTAAAAAAAGAAGAAAAACAAAATTACGCGCACAACACATAGCCGCATGCCGCAAATAATCCACACAAACACAGTTATACATATAGGACAAGTACATTCTTTCTTCGAAACAAAACAAAACGAAAAGGAATGAGCAAAAAGCAGAAACCCATTTTGGGTGATAACCGTACTCAGCTGAGTATTCACAAATGCTCACAAATATGGAAAATTTTGTATTACTATGCAACGCTGACTGCTCTCTTCACTTTACACCCAAATCAACTCATCTTACCAAACACTATTGATTATAGTTACTTTAACTACGTTAGATTCTTGGAAATATTGGTTTGTTCATTTGCACGTTTACGGTGTTATGCTACTGCTGGGCCAAACTAACTTATTAGGTGCATTACTTTAGAATCAAGTAAAAGATTTTATAGTCTTACCACCCAAGACTTTGAAGCTGTGTTTAAGAAACATTGAATGCAAAGAAGAAAACAGCCACCTTAATTAAGGAAACTAGTAAGGTTTAAAGAGCTGGTTGGAGAAAACTTGAAATTGTCTAGTAAATAATTTATAATAAACAATTCATAGTAGCAATAGGGACCATTTATCGTGGAGACGCCTAGGTAGCTTAAACTCTTTTGGTCAGCAAGAGAGGGGGTTAACACCAAATATCAAAAATAATTTTGTCGGCAAAAATTTCTTTCTCCATATGAACTTGGACTCTTTCCACAACAGAGCACGTGTACATATATATTTAATATGGCTGTGTGTTATGTTAGAAATAGGAAGATATAGACGTTTTTTAACTAATGTGATATATGAACAAAACAAATATTAGGACGAGCGAAAGTATGGACAGACAATTTAGTTCCTTTACATCGTGACTGACCAAACCAACTAACTTCAACTCGTACATACAAATTTATACTACGACTTAGGTCAGGGTGTTGCTGCCTTCATGTACGAAAATACACATGTACACATCCCGCTTAAAGTTGAAAGAATCTGCATAACCAGCACGACTTATTTTGTTTGTACCCTTATTTCAAAGCGAGAAATTTCGATTCTCTCCTCCAACATATTATGTTAGAGTAAAAAACGCTCTGCGCGTTCATGTATATCACTCATATACACACAAGCAAATAGTATATCTAGGCATATATGTAAAGTTTCAGATATAACAACTCAATGCAAAAATGAAAAAGAGTAACATTGGCATGAAAGTATTAAGTTGGTTGTAAGTAGGGTGGTAGAATTATTTATGAAGCGAGGGGTTTGACTGTGCATTAGCTCAGCGTTTTGTTCCGTTTTTACATGGTTAACACATTTCCAATATGCCAATGGAACTTTGCTATTAGAACTTTTTAAGCAAAAATTTCATTAGATATGAAACGAGTGACAAAGGTTCGGTATAAAACTAAACTGTCTTCTTTTAACAAAAATTGAATAAAAATTTTCGCAGTTATTTGTTTATAGCAATTTATTCGCAATAAACAAATGACTATATACGGAATAGAAAAAATTTCAATTATAAAACAAGCGAGAAAATTTTATTTGGTTGCAACCGGACTCTTTATACTCATCACCCTTATCCTTAAAAAGACCAAAAAGTTAAATTTCCATGCTCCATGTTATTAGGTGGGCAAGGTTGATTTTTTCTATTTTCAAAAAAAAAATGGAAACATATTTGGTGTATGTGCTATACTTTATGAGTAGCAAGCAAAAAACACAGAAAGCAACGGTGTTCAAAGCTTTTGTTGCATAGGCGTGCGGGCGTTTGCAAGCGTGTCGTTGGACCGGTTTGGATCATTTTCAAACTCTTTTGCGAATTTGTATTGAAAAAACAAATTTGATACACTATAATATTGTGTAGTCGTTATTAACTTTATTTATTTTTGTACGGATACCGCATCATCATCAATAGAATAAGTTCAAATTTTTACAGATTTATTTACGGTAGTTTATGCAGAATGACCAAAAGACCAACCATTTATTTTTTTTAAAAAAGAGTTTTCAGTTTAGATAATACCGTGGGCGTGCAAGAACTTCCAATGTTTTTGCCACATTTTAATTCAATTGCTACAATTTTGCGACCAGAGGAATGTTCACAGCAGACATTACACTGATGGAACACTGGACAGACGGACATTCTTAAATCGATTCAGAATTTGATCCTGATCAAGGGTATATATACCTTGTGGGGTTTCTAAAACTTCCTTCTGGGTTTTGGAAAAGCTTTGACAAGATGAATATTCTCCTCATCCTTCAGTGTTGAGTATAAAAATAATTGATTTAAAGAGTAACATTTCACGAAAATTTTTTATTTTGAAATAGTTTTCTTGAAGAGAGTAACGTTTAGTTCTCATTATCAAATCCCTTTTAGCTTGCCGATTAACGCTTTTATCCGTTCTCGAGGAATGTGCCCATAGACTAAATCAGCTTTGGCATTCAGAAGATGAGTTCATTATGTAGGTTTATTATAGATTCTGTTCTGTAAAGTCAGTTTGCTTTAAAAGATTATGGGACGCTATTATATCACACCTTATAACGTAAAAACGCAAGTAGATTGCAAAGCATCGATCTATAATAACCTGCAACAATAAGGATTTTACTAGCATGTAAAAACTGTAAAGTTGTTATTTTTGTTATATCCAGATAGATTATCGCTGTAC
This sequence comes from Glossina fuscipes, assembly GCF_014805625.2. Lineage (NCBI taxonomy): Eukaryota > Metazoa > Arthropoda > Insecta > Diptera > Glossinidae > Glossina > Glossina fuscipes. The sequence goes on from NW_024003726.1 coordinate 1,779,115, forward strand.
TGAACTGAGAAGTGTATAGTGAAATTAAGCGCCAGGTGGGAGTGCGCGTGCTATATTTTCCACTCCTATTAATAGACTTTTCACATATATGTACAAGCTTTGGATTTATAGATGTAGACCTACCGAATATAGATACTAATCTATATATGTTTTCTTTGTTGTTAAAGAAGTATATTAAATTTGCCTCCATGGAAATCTTGCTAAGAATGTCATTGAATTCTTTCCTTTGGTGAGCTAATCAATTCTTGAAATTTCTTAGTTATCGTTGTACTCAAATTTGAATTTATGCGTGCTGCCTACTTTGCTTCGATGTTAGCCGTTACCTGAAATATGAATTCATGTAAATGTCTCATTAACAACATCTAAAAACTGTTTGTGCAATTTTATATATTTGCCGAGACTTTACCTTAAAATTAAATGATGCCAATAATGTATCATCCAATCAGTACCATGGATTTACTTTCTTTAATAACGACTTATACGTATACCGTCTTTTAGTATACAAATCAAATTAAAAAGCATAAGCCCTTCAATATTGGATAGTGCTAATCCTAAGTTGTTAATGTTTATATCTTGCTTAACGTGATTTTTTTTTTTTTTTTTGGAATTTGTTATGCAAAGCAATATGTTTATTTACTTGCGAATATCAGAAGATATCTGTTTCTGTTGTTTTCGTAAAAAAGCATAGTTTAATTTATTCATTAATAAAAAGATAAACGGAAAAAAACAGCTTTACCATCTTCGATTAAGAAAGTGGGTCTTAGTCTTAGGTTTTATCTTCGGAATTTCTTTCCATATACTTTTAGTGGACAAAATTTTGTTAATGTTAATAACTTTGTTAAAACAAACCAATTGCTTGGCAAGCATCGTAGTTCTGAGAGAAATAAGCCGCCATAGTCCAAAACGTTGAAAGTTTTTTACAAAAAATAGCTTAATAGGGGAGGATTAGATGTAAAATTTTAACAATTTTAATCATTATAAATTACAATTTGAATCAGGCTTCTGCATTAACTAAAAAATCATGAATCAAAAATGCTTCGGGTTTGATAGTGGAATAATTCCATTTGTAATCATTCGTCAAATAATTAAGATTATTACAATGTAAAGGAGAATTGTCGAAAGCGGAGATTTTGTCTGAAATAAAACGAAAAAAGAAGCAATTTCAGAAAAAACAAGGAAGACAAATATGTGTGGTCGTGACCGAATCTTTTATACCCATCATCATTACCCTAAAAAAGACAAAAAAATTAAAAGAAATAGATTTCCATGCTATATAATATGGAGTGGGCGGGGCTGGAGTAGGATGTTAGGAGGACATTTTGTCAAAACGTTTGCCACGCCCAGAAAGTTTGAGAGGCCCCACAAGGTGTATATATTCTTGATCAATAACAAACTCTGAATCAATTTAACCACATTAGTCTGCCGAAAGTCTGTTGCAAACTATTTCTTAATTGCAAAATTGAAGCTATCGAGTTAAAATTTAGGAAAAATATTGGAAGTTCTTGCACGCAGGTTGATATTCAAAATGGGCCCAATCGGTAGAAGGATACGCCCACAGTACCACATAAACTGAGAACATTTCTGTTTTTCAAAAGGAATAAAAACTTTGGCTTTTGATCATTACTCTATAAACTATAGCAGATAAATTTACAAAAATTTGAACTTATATTCTAAGTGTGATGTAGAAAAATGGCAAAAGTCGACCAAACCATCCAATATTATAGTGTATAAACATTTATTTACTTTTTCAATAAATAAATAACGCCTAATTCATACATCTGCATGTTCACTTAACTTTATATATACAAAGTGGCTTTTAAACTAAAGACTTTTTTAAAATAGAAAAATTCCAGTGGCGTTCTATCAAACCTGTAATGCAATTGGACCTGAGTTCTAATATATAGGGAATTTTAAATACAGTCTAATCTCCTTATAATCTGTTTAAGTTATATAATATTATTTTGGTCGCAGTTTTTTTAAGAACGGTTTTCTGAACATCTTTTATTCCTTTTTAAAGAAAGTTTCCGCAATTTCTCAGAGGCAGCAACATGATTTGCGATCAACAAATCGAAAAGAATAATAATGGGCAGCTTCATCTTTCTTAAATTTTGTTAATGCTATATGTATATATTTGTAGCCAAGTAAATTGATGCTTCTGCGAGTATAATAACTTGCATTTGGAATCATACTTGGTAAAGGCTTTATTATTCTTTTTACTCTAATTCCACCATTGCCATTTTTAACATTAATATTTGAACTGTTCTGTAATTAAACTTATCCGGGCAATAATATATCAGCTTTACGAATTAAATTACGATTTGAAATGCACTCATCATTAAGCTCCAGGTATGACATATTTGATTAAATAGAGTGCATACAAAGAACTTTTTTCAAAGTGGCAGCTTTATTTGCATTTATTAATTACTTACTCTCTTCATGCCGTTACGAAAATGCCAGATTTGGTGATTTGAATGTTCATGAAAATTAGTTGATTTGTTAGAAAACCAAATTCCAAAGAAAGAAAAAGCCAAATGCAGATTCATAACGTTTTCACTGCCTCATGCATGTGACGATTGTGGAAAAGATTAGTGTCACAAAAGATAGTTGTCACTTGCTTGTGAAAAGGTATACAAGCAGAATACATGCGGTAGGCAAATTGAATGGAGTCAAGAGTGTAGAACTGCAATATTCGACGACAAGACCCGAACGAAAATTAACTCGTTGAAAATGTAAGTTCCTGTAAACAATTTGTAAATAGATCTCGTAAGAATTGGAAATAAAACCTACACTATCCTAAAAATCACAATTTCGTGGGACGAACTTAATTCCAAAGGGCGTTCAATAATAACCTAAATTCACAGAAAGACTGTTTTCGTTACATTGGTGTCAGAAATTAGCCAATGGAAAAAATCCGTCAGCAAAAACAAGTGATGGCACCGAAATGTAAAGGACAAAAGGAAAAAGACAAGAAGACGATAGAAATAGGAAGCTTTTGGCAGGAAACTTACTGAAGTAGTGAGTGAGTTTGATACTACTGTGGAAGCCTTAGAAGAAAAAAATTATGGAATGTTCAGCTAGTTTGCAATTTTAGCTACTGGAATAGACGTGTTAAAGCAAACAATGGCTATTCTGGAGGTTAATGTTGCGTCTGTCCAGTGCCTTTAAAACTCAAACTCCCGTAAGTGATGGCGGCTCCAACGTGTTATGTGAAGAGTGTTCGAAGATGCAGCGTAAGAACGAAAAGGCATCAGATGGAACCGCGTGCAAATTCTATAATTGGGACAGAGTTGGGTACCTTCCTCGTCAACGCAAACTTGGCCAGAGAGAATTTCACTTGCGATTAACCGCCAACAGTTAAGCAGGTGTCGAATCTAAAACCAGCATAAACGCCGCGTTCAAGGAGATAAATTGAATAAATTAGCGTATGGCTGCAGAAGTCAGAACCATGAACAGAAGTTCTCAGGCCTACAGAACGAGGAAGAGCTCGTGGGGATGTATGCTGGTCGATGATGAGCTCAAGGCAATAATTGTTGGTAATAAAGGTGAACGTTATACCAGGGAACACATCGCTAAAGAAAGTCACACAGCACAAACTTATTGGGCTCATTGGGAAAGCCTTATTTTTGCGGACGCATATCTGCGGTGGATAGGATATGAGACATAGTACAACTGTATAAGCCATCGTGAAGTGTTATCAGCATATTTGCAATCTAAGTTGCAAGGACCATATAAAGTTGTTACGAGGACAACTAACACGAATCTATCGTATTCAGAAACATCCGAAAGGCAGTGCTCTGGTTAAGGTGGTACAAATAGGCGGACTCATAGCCTTTGAAAATTACCTTGTTCACGACGAATAAGATAAGTGGAGGGCAGTGTTACGAAAATGTTGATGATTTCAATTTCCATGGAAATTAGTCGATTTTCTAACAAACTAAATTCCACAGAAAGGAAAAGCCAAATGCAGATTCATAACGTTTTAACTGGCTCATGCAGGTAACAATTGTCAAAAAGAGAAACAGAAATTAGCAGAATAGTTAGCGGAAAAATGGATTAACGCAAAAATGTCGGGGTGGCTTTAGGTATTCGTTAATTGCTTGCAAAACAGTACATAAGCAGAATATTTGCGGCAGGCAAATTGAGTCGACTCAAGAGTGTTGAATTGCAAGGCCGAAAAAAATTTTTTCTTTTGGAAACTTCATAATAAGCTCTAGAAAATAATTTTTCGTAGCTTATTAAAGAAAAATTGGACTATGTTGTGGAGAGGAACCGCATAAAAAAGTCTCACTTAGAAAATATGTGCAAGCCTTTCTAAATACCAAGGAAGTGCCTTTCAAATAAAATAGATGATTGAATTACAAATGCATAAACGTATAAAAAAACAGCACAAAGCCTTGCTTACATAACATCCAGAATACCTTGAAATAGACCCTTTTCCTTTCATTAGATTTGATTAAAAAGTTCAACCCATAGGTTGAAGACAAGTTTACAAAATGGGCGGTTCAGAACTACTTTCTGGTTATAATTTTTGAGATGTATAGATGAAGCCTGGTAGACGGACGCGTTTTGACCTAAGAACGAACACTATTGAAGACAATTCCGGTTGGAGCACTTTTTTGATAACTTCCCGCATAACGCTCTGGCCCACAATAATCTTTTTATGTTTTTTATAAATACCACAGAAAGTATCTCAATTTTGTTAAACACTTGCAATATATTCTAAATCAGCGGTAATGGCGAAATCATCTATATGTGGAGAGAGAGTAGGCCTGGCAATGTTGGTTAGAAGAAAATCAGCTTTGGGTTAGATCTTAAAGTTTAAGCCTTATTTTAAGTTTCGTAAATGTTTAGGAGCTGGTGCTAAATTATACGATTAGATAAATATGCGCAAATATTGTTACAATCAAACAGGAGCGGAAAATAGTTGTCAGAAAAACACTTTTCAACTAAAACATCGTTAGATACCCAAAAATTTGAGCAGGAGTACTAAAAACCTTGCAACACAATTGTGCACAGTGAACCACGTCGACGAAATACTACAAATCACTGATATTTTTAAAACCAGCTTCGATACTATAACTATATAATAATAGAGACAGCAGTAAGAATAGCAAATCACGTTCGCTATGTATCGACGATATCGTACACAATAAAATATATAGTATGCATGTAATGTTTTGTTTACAAGATGTAGTGCAGCGAATATCAAAATCATTTACGCCAGTGCACTTTTTCTGTTTATAAGTGGATTAAGCTGGAACAAGTGCAGGTGAAAGCTGCGGATATAATTAAATTGACTTCGAGTGAACACGCAATAAGCTTTAAAACCATTAGAAAGTACTTTGCGATATTTCGTGCAAAAAATTTTCATCTTAAAAACGATGAAATTCTGAAATTCTGCACGCCGTGTCCAGCAAAACCGACAACGAAAGAAATTTTTGACCTGAGCTACAAAGCTTATCTTCCGGCGGACTGTTACTCTGTAGATCTTTCCTTTTTTGATATTTAATAGATCAGCTGTCCTGAAAATTTAAATGGGCTCGGCGACTATTTTGCCTCGAAACCGCCAAGTTTGTACCGCGAACACTCCCGAAAATTATTCGGCAAGAAGCAAACGACTAAAAATAATTACGGTTCATATTTCGTTTTTAAGCTTTGTAACAAATAATGTTGAACTAAATTTGAATTTAATCAAAAAAACTGTAGAGTTTACGCCTGCTATATATAATCAAGTTTGGATAAAATGTATGTTAAACTAAACATGATTGACATTTAAAGCTGCATAATTTATTTTATTATTTGCATACTATGGTGAATACTCACGATTCGTGCCAAGTTGGATACTGCTACTCGATTTCTTCGTCACTTCAGATATTGGATTCGCATACCTCTACATATAAAGTATATATATTGTTAAAATTTATGGATACCACAAACAGAAAAAGCGAATTGCTAATATTTGATTGTGTTTCTGATAATTTCGCATAAAATTTTTAATTTTAAATTTAGTTTAACTATCAATGAATTACTGAATTAGTTTAGTAAGCGCAATTCATATCTATTTACCATAAGCTTAGTGTGGGAGTAAATAATACAAATTGGTAATAATAATCTGCCATTGCTAATTCCTCTGAAACGTGACTGAGATATTTGATGCAGTGCATAAAATTTAAACCTTTGACAGAAAAAATGGTGGAGAAGCGTGGAAGGAAAAGAGGAGATATTATTTATAAGAACCTACTTATGTAAGAAAATCTATCGTGAAAAAATTTTAAAAATTTCAGTTCATTACAGCTTTATGTATAGCATTGGAGCGAAATAAATTTTAGTCCTACACAAAAAAGACAGCTGATCTGAGGCCATATCCATAAACGCTGTTTTTTTTTTAAAGAAATGGGATGGAAGAATTGCTCAAACAAACAATAATTCACAGTTTGAGACAAGGGCTGCTACCTCTAACATATACGTCTATATAATTTCCTCATATTTTGGTGCCGAAGATATTCGGCCTTGTTGTTAATGTTGACGTTGCCGTGCTATGGATCATAGCTTTTTGAGCCTTCTATAGGCTGTCTATCTTTGTCAATCATAACAATACAGCACCACTTTCTTTCGAAATAAGCAAATAAATTGATTTGCTTTTGGTATACTATTCGATTTATGCAAAACTCCAAAAATTATGTTATGTTCACTTTAAAAGAATAACCTATGCGTGAAGACAAAATGTAGAGCTTTCACATGTGGTTTGAAAAACGCTCACAAATAGAGCAATACCGTCTTTTAGTAAAGTTAAAGTTTATTCACGTAGTAAAGGAAATTTCTATAAAATTTGAACCAAGGTATTACAAGAAAAATAATTATGCACTCCATAGACGAATAAACATCGCATACATTTATATTTTAATATAAGCATTGCAAATGTGCATATATAGAATTAGGTGTATATAAAAGCTAACATGGCCTGTTTGGGATCTGAGCTGTTCTCTAAAGGCCATCAATGTGAGTTTCATCGTATGCGTACGTTTGCTACATACATCTTCGCCCAAATCAACCAACCAACAACACCCAACCAAAACGAACCCCTTCTCACACACACCGCTAGCACAACTCAACCCCAGCACGCCTCAAAACCGTTATTCTTGATAACATTCTCGCGCTCGCTAATAAACTTTCTCAACCGTTCAACTAAGTAATCATGTCAAAAGGACGAAAATACGAAGAGCTTTTGCGTCGTTTAGTACGTATCCATATAAACGCTAGTGGAAAAATAAGGCGACAAAGTAACTACTGTAATATTTCTTTACCTTGTTTCATATTTTATCCCTTTAGTACGTGGGTGTTCGTATGCATATATTTACCTTATCTTATGCGTGTATATAATGCCTATGCGTATATAAGCCCATTGGAGAAGCAACTTCTCTTAAACTTCACATTAAAAAAGGGTTGCTGGCGTTGTTTTTGCCGCTGTTGCTGTTCATCCAATCACATTGTTTAATTTTCACTTTTAATTATCTTTTGTGTTAAAAGGATGTGATTGGCATGATTTCTCTTCGGTTCATTTTCTCGTTTTCAATTAATTATTCACATACACCCACTATTTTAAGCATTAAGCTTTAGATCGCATAGAGATTATTCATATATTGTACTTATGTAAATGTATAGATAACAAAATATATCTCAGTAGCGTCTAAATAGTTTACAAAATGTATTTTAACCTTTATATATATTATATTATACTATATTATGCTTAAAATATTTGGGAAAACATATTCAAATATATAATACAAAAAATTTATCTTGAATTTCTCGTTTTTCTTTGTTTACAGAGAAATTGTCGGCGGCTTTACTTAATCTTAGATTAACAGTGTACCGTTCATGAGTTTTTCTGGTTTTTTTTGCTTTGACAATGCATATGTTAGTCCATGGCTAAGGGGAGACTCGTTCTAAACAAATCAAACTAAATGTTTCCTTGGATTATAGCTAACTTTAATCTCAGTTTGCGACTAAAATGTCAAATTTTGATTAAAGGCGTTGGAATATGAATATTATATAAGAAATTGTGGAAATTTCACGTTTATGTATAAATATATTTAATAATATAAATATATTTGATTCAGGTAGTAATTCTCAGGCCTCGAAATGACAGTAAAGCTGCTTGTCTAAGCGGTTACTTTGTTTTCCAATTTGAAATGATTTTTTCTTATTTAGCCTTTTTGTATGTAAATGTTGTACAATAAGAATGTGCAATAATACCTTACGTGCTTTGATTATCCCGTTTTTGGGATTGTATTTTTGAATTGATTTAGCATACTTTTTAAGATTTCAGTCAAATATAATGTACGGAAAATGGAATCACTTGATAAGGTTAAAGCGATTCAATATTTAACAAAAAAAAAGCAAGTACCCGATGTACATTTTGTAATATAATAGGTGATGAGAGGCGTTGGGTGCTATTGTATTCATATTAGGCCTTGCTGGGTAGTCAATTATGAGATTTGTACTTTTCATTGTTAAACACTTTTGCTCTTTTATTCCCCAGATTATCACCAGTATTTGTCTAGCTTTACAATATGCAGTTGTTATTCGATCTCCACATGTGAATTGCTATTAAATAAAGCTTACATCGGTTGATATAAAGCAGTTGTTCTAGGTTTTACACATTACTAACGCATATCAAGCAAAGCGTATTGATGCTGTTTTACATATCGGCCATTTGCCAACCGAAGAATTCTTCAAAGAAAAAAGCATTTGATTAGATTCGTCAAACTTCTACAATTACACTAAATCATTCATGTCACAGAGGCGAATTAGAATTAGAATCAACAGTTATTTCTTAAAATAGTTTGATCTAATGAATGGAATACTCGAAGGATTCCCTTCATTTCTGTCATACTTTTTCAGAGATGTTTCAATAAATGCAGCAATATCGTTTGCGTTTCTCCTAAAATGAAACGATCGCTTCCGGTTTCCTTGTAGCAGAAGCAAACAACGTCCTGCTAGAGACTCAAGCCACGGTATGTTTTAAAACTCAGCTTTTGTCACATTTCAGTACGTGGATAAGGGAGCTAGAATTATCCTTAAAGCCACGAGCCATGCTCGCAAAATATAAATTCAAGACAGATTTCACCATCTATCGGTCGAAATCTCTTGAATTCTAGACGGAATACCATTGACAAAGTTAGGTATGCCGTCGCCACATTTTTATTTTTTGGACAGCGATATTGATTGTTTAGGAAATGGGCGCTCCCATCTCGTAGTCAAGTATGCGTCTTCCCAACCATTAAAAAAAGAAAAATTACACTACTCGAAGAATTTATTTCTCCAGGATAAATATATTATAATAATATTAAAATATTAATGATTAACATGAGTAGATTCAACCCCGTATGGAAACATTTTCTCCCTTTCGTTCCCGTTTATTATTTGCAAAAATTTCAAGTCGCACAAATGATTGATTTCGGTTTCAAACGTGCATTTTTTAAGAAATTATGTGTGTTTCAAAAATTTTGCAATGTGTAATTTACGAGGCATTTGGTATATGTGTTTTCGCATTGCAAATTCTTTTCAGTAAATATGTTTATTATACAAAATGTATCATGGGCCGTTACGACTTTATCCGTTGATTTATTAATACAAACAGCTTAGATCGAAGTAAAAATATTAGCCCTTGCCAAAGTGACCAAACTCTTACAAAAGAGCAATGAAAACTTATAGCTAGTTAATAATTCAAATAATAATTAATTGGAAAAAAGGTAAGCCTTATCGACGTTCTTAATGGGTTGTTCAGAATCAACAAATCGAGTGTACACCTCATATTTTATGACATTTGCTTTGAATTGCCTACAAACGTAAATAGAAGATTGTGAAATTTATCAAAATAATACTCTATGTTTGAACTTGAGTATAATTCCAGCTGGAGAATTTTATGACTGATCGGATTTATTTCAAAATATAATTGTTATCATTTTTTCTAGAAGTTATTATTGGTACACAAAATAATTATTATGCCTGAAGGGGAGCTGAAAGGAAAGTACTTGATGTAAATTTTTAAATTTGTCACACGCTTTAACATACAAAAACCCCTGGAAAGACTACATTAGGAGAGTTCTCTTGTTAGGTTGTTGGAATTGTTGCTGACAGTTAGCAGTATAATAAGTAGACAGTATATTTTTTTTGCAGTATTTGTGCAACATTTTCTATCGCAGTTATAAATTTCATATTCAGTATAGGAGCGATAAAAGTAAATAATTAGTAATCCGTTTTTAAATATTAAGAGAGTACTTATTTAATTTATGGCCGGTCAATTAAACACTTGGATAGTTGAAAATAAAGACTACGGCTTAGAAGTTTCGCTAATGACCGACCCCGAAAGGCTAGTTGGACATGATTATCAAAGCATAGAACTACACTACACGCTTCAAAATTTTATTGCTAGATTAAAAAAATATTTTTTATAGTAGAAGAACTCTTTGCAGTCTACTTTCCTGAATAATACATCTGCAGGGAACTCGAGCTTTTATGTGTTCACTATTATAGCAGAATTTCTATTTAGGCTTAGGTCCCAACGCATTTACTTTAACCAATTTGTAGTCCTGTTATTTTCTTACGAATCAACTCTCACTCTTCACTAAAAAGTATGAAATTTACGTCTCGCTCTTAATTTCTACACTCGCGATTGCAATAAATTACTCAAAGCTGTAGAAGTTTACATTACTCTAAGCATAACATGTTTATGTACGCATACTCTGAACTATTGCTCATAACCACAGAACGTATGCTTCTAGTTGTTACTTAAAATTAGAGTATATTCAGCTATAACGTGTATTTATTTCCCAGACCCTTACGATGCTGCTATCTAAGCTATAATGTTTACTTTTACATACACACACTAAGGTATATCCATCGCAAGCTGGCTTAATAATATATATATGTTTTGCCAAAAGGTTTATAACAGACTGAAAATTATGGCCGCCACCAGCTATAAAAATAGCGAATAAATACAGATTTTTTTTCGTTGTTTAGCAGCAGCCAAACGCAGAGTTGGGATAGAAGTAACAATAACGCTGGTTTATAGAAAAGGGTTGGTGAGAAGTGTATTTACTTCACTTCTCCTTGGCTCGAGAAATTTTAAAGTTTTTCCATTTTGGGAGCGGGAAGAGTGGGGTACTCCCTGCGTACAAAAATTACTTATCTAACCGCCCTTCTCTTCGTAAAGGAAGTTACGCCTTTCAATATTTCGCTTAATGAACATTAGGGCAAAAGCTAAACAGCTTGTTTAGGTGCTGAACATCACGGGTTTTACTTCGGTAGCAACGGTCGCAAACCACAATATATAGGAGACATGCAGCTAGAAATCAAGAACCATGGAAAGATGGAACAGACATGGAAAATCTACAGGAATCACTCGAATATTTTTTAGTTCTAAGTTCCCGTTGTTCCCGTCTCTCAGTTCTATCACAGTGTTTAATTTAAGTATATCTGATTTATTTTATACTCATCGCCGAAGGGTGAGAAGTATATTTACTTTTTGAAAATGGCGCAAACCGCTCAAAGGACACGTCTACAACGCCCACGCTTCTATGCAATAGAAACTGTGACCACCTTTGCTTTCCGTTACACAATATAAACATTTTACAATGTGAGCGAAATTTCACAATTACATTACAATTAAGTAAATTATTTGAAACAGCGTGGATCTGTTAAACTGAAATCGATTCTAAAGGAAGCTGGATGATTGAAATTTGGTAACTTTAAGCATATAAATTAGAAGCCTAAATCTAAGGTAATTTTCAAAGGAGGATTTCAAGAAAGTTCGCGCATAACAGGGCATATGATCCCTGAGACGGATAGTACAGATAAGTCACGTGATTTTGATTGAGCAAGACTACATAGAAGACCTCCAGTAACAACTTCAATAATATAACTAACATGAGACATTAAAAGTGTTTGTGCGAGTTTGATGTTAACTGGTAATAAAACATTTAGGTTCGAGTGTTTTCGTAAAGACAGACAGACTTTTGCGTTAACCATGCTTAAGGTTAATTTGTTATCGAATGTTATTCCAAGACATCGCGTTGACTCCACGAATTCAATACACGTATCACATAAGCTAATATGAAGAATGGCGCCCTTATGTCTGGGCGGTTGAAAAGATTTACTCGCGTTAACAGAGAGCGAATTGTTAAGCATTCAATTATTAATTCTTGTTGGACAACCGTTTATTTTAATTTCAAACGATTTAGTACTCTATTGATTACAGTTTAAGAGGATGAAAATATCGTCAGCGTGGAAAAAAAATGTGTACACTCGACTGTGTCTATTTTTGCAGCTAAGTCATCCATGAACAGACTAAACAGGATGGGATCTAAAACCGTACCTTGAGGAACTTCAGAGTTAACTTTAACCATGCGGGAAGAAATATTGTTCACGGGAATGAATTACTTGCGGTTGAGTAAATAGGATTGCGATTGTAGAAAAGCTTAAATTGTGATAAAATTTTTCAATAAATAATAAATGAGGGACTCTATTGCAGGTCTTTGAAAGTTATGGGGATATAAGTATAGAGATTTTATCTGGATTATTCTCTGGATAATTCGGTAGTAGAAGTTAAGAGACCAGACGTATTACGGCGAGCAATAAATCGAAACTGACAATCATGCATAGCGTCCTGGCCATAAAAACAGGTTGATTTATAATTTTACGATATGATCTACGATCTTGGAAAAGGAGTGCAAAATATTAAATGGTCTTAAATTGTCGAAGGCTAATGAAATCCCATGTTTCTGTATTGTTCTAATTTTAGCTAATCCTGGGGCAGAATGTATTATGTACATGTATTATAGTTACAAAATATGTTAGGTGATGGAACATAAGGAGGAGTATTAACTGAATTAGTTAATAGAAATCCCATCGCCTCTGGTAGCGATGATTTTAACTAAATTAAGAGCTCTTGACGTATCTATTTCGTTAATGTGAGAAAAAGAGAAAGAGCCCAGTCGTCGGAGAATTGACAAATTCCAGGATCGATAAGTAGGGTTTGAAGTTGGCTTTGTATTACCTCATTGACTTGGGTAACGGATCAGTATCATTGGCAGTAACGTCTCTTTTCTGTTATAATTTCCAAATACTTTTAGAGAAACACTTAGAATAGAATTCTCTGTTTTAAACGCAAGCGCAAGTATGTAATGTTGACAGTTAAGCCAGGAACCGTAGGTGGGGCAGGATTTAGTAGAAGAATTACGAATAAAGTAGAGAAGACCATGAAATACTAAGATAAAAATATTCAATGTAATATTTACATAGTCAGTCAAATATGAGAAGGAAAAATCATCAAGCAAATGAAAATAAATTACTAATAATTAATCAAGCATGAAAAGATATATCAGGAATTATTGCTTGACTCGAATCAGCAACAATTATATTTCTACTAGTGATAAAGTAATCTAGAAGAGAAGTAGATCGATGTTGACGATTGAAATGAGTTAGTGGCAACTTATATCTACAGCAACTTATATCTATCAAACCCTTACAGTAGCAGAAGGATCGCAGATAAGACGACTTGAATGACTAAAATAAATCATACTTGAAGTCACCAACTATAACCATATTGTTGTAGAATCAAGGACCCCCATATGTTCTCTTTCAACCATGTGAATACTTCCTTTAGGAAAGTGAGCTACGTCTAGGAGGAGTTTAGTATTATCATATTTTCTTGTGATTTCCAGAAAATCTATTATTAGCTCTTCGATAAAAGAAATTTTAAGAGTACTATTTATTATTAGCTTAAGCCAAACCTCAAGATTGTGAATGTTAAATAACTCTTTAGCAACACAGTAGAAGAGTCTGGTTTTTTGTAAGGACGCGTCGCGTGTCTAGTAGGAAAGTAAAGACCGAAAAAAGAAAATGGTTAGCTTTTGGCTTTTTTAAAAGAGAAAACTTTTTGAAAGAGGTGGTTGTTGCGGGAAAGAAAACTTAGTTTTTTACAAGTTAACAGTTAAACAAGGCGCACAGTCCTTATAGCCGGACGTTTATAACAAAGGGATCGAAATGTCGTAAAAATTTTCTAAGCTACAACCTACGGGTTTTGTTGACAAGAACTGTAACCACAAGAAAATAATGATAACAATAGAAACATCGTTATCAACAACGGCCATGTCAATAATTAAAGCAACAAAAACAGCAATATTGCCTATACTTTTAAAGACAGAAATTACAATAATGACAACACCACAACAGCAAAGACTACGGTTATAATAGTATAACAATAAAGTCAACAACAACAACAATATCATCAATAACAAAAAATAGCAATAGCAGCAGCACAAGCGCAATAATAACAACATTGACGCTATACGATATTGACACAATTAAAAATAATCACAAAAAATATCAACAGCGTCAATATCAGCGGCAAGAGCAATAGTACCGCCGTTAACAGCAAAAATAATAGGAGCACCTCCAAAAATTTTGTAACAAGTCATGCGAGAAACAATAAAAAAAATTAAATCAATTATAAACAAACACTTAGGGCTGTTATGTTCCCTTTACGACAGTAATTTCTATCTGTTCTGAGCTGTTTGGCCACTACGCTTCAGGAAGTCTGAATAAACTCAATTTTCTTTGTTCATGCCGATAGAATATAAATGCAAATTTTTCCTTTGCATTTTTTGTCATTTATAAATAACGAGCAAAAAACCAATTCTTTTACTTTTCAAAACAAGGGTGATCTCAGGGTATGTGTTACTGCGTTGTGCCTTTTGAACTATTTGGCTCAATCGGAGTGCCAACCTCCGTGAAAGAAGTTCCAAATTCTTTGTGCCAAATTGGAATCCCATATTCTGTCCAAAAAAATGTTTAACACAAACTCTGCACAGACAGATAGAATGACAGACGGTAGGTTTAAATAGATTACGAATTAGATGTTAATCAAGGATATACTTGCTCTAATAGCCCCTGAGGCTGCCGTTACCATTGTACGTGCCCATACGTTGGTGTCGTGCCCCCAAGTTGGTGTGCCACTTTTGATGTGTGCGTGGGTCTATCAGACTAAGTTCTATGTAAGCACACCATTACACCTATTTTATTTCACCAATGTAGCAGCAAGTGTATCAATGTTCTCTTGTGTCTAAAGCTGTTATCTAAACAGATTTTAAGGCAACTTTTGTAGGAAAACAAGTAGGCTTTGGTTTTATTTTTTTTTGGGATGTCAAGTTTTCTTTTTTGTTGGGAACGTTTTTTTTTGATTATTCAATTTTTGGATTTTGTTCACTTCAGTAAAAATAAATAAAATGAAAAAAAGTAAATTTAAAAATTTAAAAAAAAATGTGTATAACAATATAAAGTAAAGACCTTTTTTTTAAGTAATCTAAAAAAGAAGAAAATTGACAATCCAACGCGAGTGCATTAAATAATTCAGTTCGCTAATTATATTAATGTTGTGACCGGACTCCTGAGTCATTTGTACCCTTGAAGAAAGGACATTCGCATTTCAAAAAAAAATATTCAGTTGAAGTACGCCGTCCGTAAAGTAAAGACTTTTTTTAAGTTAAAAAAAAATAAAGAAAAAATATTCATTTCTTACGGCACTTAAAGAAGAGCTAAAAATAACTAGAAGCAGTTAGTTTTAACCAATTGAAGATCGCTTGTTTCAAAAGAACCAAAAAAAACACACAATGTGTGAAATTGTGCACATGCAAGCCGGTCAATGCGGAAATCAAATCGGTGGTAAATTTTGGGAGAAAAATTAATGACGTAAATTGCCGAAAACATTACAGAAATATTGGACTACGTTGCACATGTGTAGATACGAGTGGCAGTAGTTTCAAAATTAGATTTATCAAGTTGTTAATTGTTTCCTAGATCTCGAATGTACATTTGGTGAGTTGTTATTTTTTTTTTTTTTTGTTAACATAGAGTATAATTCTTATTTTTATTATAATCATAATTTTTGAATCAGAATACACATTTGACACTTTTAGATTAAAACATTTGTAACAACAACACTTTAATAAAATGTTTGTAATCTAATTATATTGCTTTGATTCTGGCTGGCGAAGTAGGTGATCACCTAATACACTCACATTCACTACACATCCACTTACATCTTAAAATTTATAAAGATTCGATAGGGCAAAATCAGTTTCAGGAACCCCCCAATTTTCGACGAGCTAGTCAGATAGCGTTAAGAGCCGTTTGAGCTGCTTTGCATGCTACACTTTCCAGCGCCACAATAAAAGGAATGGCGGCCTATAAATCATGCATAGGTGTCTTAGCTAAACTATTTAATTCGTGTGATGTTTTTTGGGGCGTATTTCTCTATTTTTACTCATGGACACTACACGGTTACATCCAAAAAAAAATTGCACTTATCGAATATGCGGACAGATAAAACCCTAACCTACCGAATGGGAATTCTATGTGTCCCTAGAGTTTTTCATTACCCATCTTATCTGTTGGTCTCCCTTCGGGTCCAAAAAATTTGTGGGAAACTCCGAAGTTGGGTGCGAAGGGCGCCTTCAATCTACGTTCCTCTCATTATAAAAAAAAACTTGTTACATTTGTAAGTGAAACAATTTATAATATAAAATACTTTCAATGAAAATATTTATTTAAAGCAATCAAAAATAAATTCTAAGATCATTCGTGTTTTTTTTTTTTTTTTTTTTTTTTTTTTTACATCAATACAATTATATCCCTATCATGAACTTACTGATCGGTATTATGTCAATTGTGCACTTTCCTTTACAATCAATTGAGGTACAATTCTTCGTATCCATTTTCTTCTAAAAGCCTCATTTATGTTTATATTTTTGCGGAGCTTTTTGCACAGCTCAATTTTAATGATTAACGTTGTCTTTTTGCATCTTTCTCAATATCGAATACAGTAACAAAAAGAAAAAAAATGGCTTCGGAAATTTTTCAGTTTTTAGGAATTAGTTAATTTTTGTTTTATTTTTCTGTCAAATTATTCTTTGCTTGACTGCGAATCAAATATTAACAAAATGTATTTTTCTCTTTCTTATTAAAACATCATACAATTTTTTTTGTCTTTCTTTAGAAGAAACTTTTTTGATTATTGTTGTAGTACACTGAATCGCGGGTAGTGATGAGTATGCTTATGACGCGATCGAGATTGCCTCTGCAATTCTATATTTACTTAAAATTGAACAAAGTCATTCAATTAACACGCAACTGAAAACAATGTCTGGATATTTAAGTAAAACTCACACTAGGTGGAAATATCTTTACTATTTTTCTTTTAAAATATAATACATTTTTATGTAACATTAGGTGCAACTTCCAGCTTATTTTTAATTTTCATTGTAGGCCAAATTTCAAGTTTCTGTTTCTTTCAAAATACCGGTAACTTTTTCAACACTTACTGTCAAAAAAAATTTGTTTTGCATTGAGTTTTTAATGACAAAGCAATGAGCGGCGTTTTGTTCTTTGTTTGCGTTTAATGTAATTCAATTATATTAATGTATTCATAGACTTTTCATCAAAAATTGTCACTAAATTAACTTTCCTCTATTTTATACTTTTTTTTCTTTTCTGTTTGTAAATAAATAATTTTTTTCTTCCTGACAGACATACCATCAACCTATCAATTTTTTTTTTTCTTTGAACCAAAATCTTTCTTTCTTTTTCTGAAGCCCAAAATCTTTTTTTATCATTCATAAAAAACCAACAACAACCGCCCTCCTCCTCTCAATCGAATTTCGAGACTAACGTAAAAAAACAACAAAAATGGCGGCAAAACGTTTCCAGCCATTAAACTTTCTCGTGGGAGAACTCAACAATCCTGTCAATGCGTGGTTGCATTCTTTTTTAGGAAAAAATGAAATAAAAAAAGATTGTTAAGCTAAAACCTCATGTTGCATTTCCTTCCAGACGTTTTGACAAAATGAATACACTCCTCATCCTTCAGCGTTGGGTATAATATTAGCGAAATCGTGCCGAAAGAACGTATATTATCCATATATTATAAGATCCAATCATCGACACGCATTACTTCAACTTTGCAGACCCGCGCGCTAGCCAATCCATGCTGCATTGATTTGAGCAAGTGATAACTTGTAGGCGACAATTCAGGTGAGCACGTTAGGTTTGGCAGAACTATCTATTTCAGCTAAAACAGTGTATCCCTTGGCAACTCTTGCAAAAAGTAGCCAAAATGTGGTATTTTCATCTAGATCCACTTTCATACGCCACAGCAACCTTTTTCTTTGCCTGACAAGCAATGAAAGCACATAAAACTAATAATTGTCGAAAATGTAATGTTGAGCATTCCGTGGTTAGCTTCTACACTAGTAACACACAAGTAACTCAATAATACTATACGGATAACTATAATCTTATGCAGAGGAAGGTCTAAATCATCGAATTAAATCGTTGTGTACTCTGACGCTTCACATTACTTTATCGTACGCAGCAAAAGATGTTCCTGATAATAATACTTGCAAGCACATATTATTTTCGTTAACTTTAATCTGATTTCTTATTTCTCATTATATCAGTTTTGAAAAGGAGTGGGGGAACTTCACTTAATTTGCGTTTGAATATTATTCAATCCATAGATTTTCGATTATTCTTAAATTATTTAAAAAGAAGTTATGTTAACAATTCCGTCGTCAATTGTAATTGTTCATACAAGGATGAAAGTTATAATGCATTATTTCAGATTCTGTTTACTAAAGGCGAAGTATTTCTGAGTTTAAAGCTTCTAAAATTTTCTTGGAAAGAAGTTTACTCAAAAGCTCGTTTTAATAAATAGATGTGCATGAGCATGCAGCCAAGCAAAAGCATTATATATGTGAAGGATGCACCAAAATATCTTATTTTTGCTTATATAGACAAAATTCGGATTATAATTTTTTTATGCCCGTCACCGAAAGATAAATAATATTTTCTCAACGCCCAAAAGGAAGCTTTAGAGACTCCTCAATGTATGGATATTGTTGACCAGGATTAAATTGTGAATTGATTTAAGCATGTTCATACATCTGTCTTGGTAATGTCTGTTGTAAACACTGCCATGGCCGCAAAATGAAGGCATCGACTTCTAATTTTGAAGAAACAGTGTAATTTCTTGCGCATAGGTTGGTACTAAAAATCAACCAAATCGGTCAAACGATACTGATGCTACACTCATATGCCTATGTAACAAAAGCTTTGAATATCGTTGTAGGCCCGTTTTTTGGGCGTTACTTATAAAGTAAAACACATATACCATGTATATTTGCACTTTTTGTGAAAATAAAAAAGTCAGCTTCGCTCACCTAACATTATAGAGTATGGAAATTTATTCTTTAAATTTTTTTTTTAGAATAAGGAAGATAAGTATAAAAGATCCTGCCACAACTGAATATAGATTTCCAACTTTTCTAACAACATTTTACATTAAAATGGTCTAAATTTAATACATTGCTTGTGCATTTCAGCTTTAAATGTATGTATTTTGCATTATCTTATAAAGGTATTTTTTCTAAATTTTATTATGTTGCTGAAGATTTTAAAGATTCCCTCTTTACAAAAAATTACATTGTAGAAGGAAATTATACGTAGTTTGCACATTTATGCAAAAAATTGTACACGTTTTCTATTCTATATTATACATATATTTATTCAAATGTTGCTTAATCCTGGAAGAGCGAGTGGTTCCTAACGTTCATATTCATTCATTCACACGTCATACACCCCTATAACTCATATATCTCTTTTTCGTACTACCAAGTAAGAAAATTGTTTTCGGCCATGGTCGAATATTTTATACGTACAGCCATGACCCTAAAAAAAAGCGAAAAAACTAAATTTTCATGCTTTGTAATACTGGTTGGGCGTGGCCGATTTTTTCTACTTTGATAATAAAAGTGAAAATTTATATGGAAAAATACGGAAAGTTATTGTTACATAGACGTGTGGGCGTGCTCTTTAAGAAGCTTAGGTAATTTTCAAATTCTTTTGCAAATTTGTAAGCGATATCTTCATTTTTGCGTACGAGAGAATGTTTCCCGCAGATACTACACGGTTGCACAGATGGACAGTTCAACAAACGGACATGCTTAAGTGCATTCAGAATTTGAAACTGACTAAATCTTTATATACTTTACGGGGTTTTTGAAGTTTTCTTCTGTGCCTTGTAAATATATAGAAAATAAAAATTATGACACGCCATATAAGTGAGAAGGCGTGGCCGACTTATTCCAGTTTGTGTAGGTAGTAAAATGTCGCACTTATGATATACGTTCAAATTTTATAGATTTCCCTGCTATAGTTTAAGAGGAATGAGCAAAAATTGTGTGTTCTTTTAAACAACAGAGTATCACAGTATCACACATTTGCAATGTTTATGCCAAACTTGGAGACAGCAGCTTCATTTTTGCGGCCAAGAGAACGTTTTACACTGACGGATAGACAACCAGACGTACAGACGGACAGATGGATAGATATATATACTTAAATAAATATTTGATACTGATCAAGAATATATATAGTTTATGGGGTTTCTGAAGCCTTCTTCTGGGCGTTACAGACGTTTTGCCTTAATAAGTATACCCCTCATCCTTCAGTGATAGGTATACAACCAGAAGTACGTTGACTTACTGCGGACGACGAATGCAGTGTTGTAGGTCTGTGCTTTCAATGTTTAAAGCAAATTTATATTCAACTCTAACATACTGTTCTAGCCATTAAATTCGGCCACTGTGTCTGCGCCGCTATCCATAGATCTGTCTAACTCATAAATTCAATTCAACCTCAAATTTAAATCCGTATGAAGGCTTTACGAAGGTTTCACAACAAACACACACAGCGACACACATGTAGGGACGTCATATAGAGAATTTGAGAACAGCTTTGCACGATTACTATCTTTTCATCCACCTTAATTTAGCTTTAAAAACTCGAGTAGATTCATGATAATTTTAAATCTTACAATTTAGATTCAAATTGAACTTTCTTTGGATTTCCTGAAAGCTTTTGGTACGATTTATTTGTCCAAATGTATTCTTTTTTAGTGGGCGTTTGAAGCATAAGGTTCCAATATAAAAGATGTGATGAAGTGTAAGTCTTAGGGGAAATATCAATTTATTAGATTCGCGTTAATGTAGGTAGAACAGTGAACACGAATTACTTTGCAGGTGATGCGTTAGCATCGGCAATGGGGCAAGTAGTAATACATCTAAATATATTTAGGCACATATATGCCAATAGGGGTGGGAGTTATTGCACATAAATCCTCTTACTGTTACAAACGAATAAAGTAAACATGGTGAATAGATGAACTAAAGTCCATGCTAACAATTAGTTGAGAAACGAATTGCATTATTGTGCTTACAAATAGTTTCTTGCTTTCTGCGTATGATATGTGCAACGATAGAATGAAACAAAAGGTGGGGTTCCACTCTGTCTCTCTCACTTTCTCCTCAACGTAAGTACAGATCTTGTTATACAATACTTCTCACGTTCAAATTAACATGACACATTAATTGCTAAATAACATACATAGCATTTCATAAGGCATTCAAATTAGCATATCTGTTTATATATATTACTTCAACATTATTGTTATATACATTGACTAAATTCTATTAGGCAGGGAAGGTTCTGAATTTGGTGAGCTTTCAAGCGAATGTTTTTCTACCGTAACAGACTTAGGTTGTAGTAACGACCAAAAATGATCTTTTCCTAAATAAGATCACGGCCTACACAACCTACTTGAAAACATCATTGTTTGGTACGCATTATTCTGTTGTAAAATGTTTACTTTAAGGAAAGGAAATTAAAATCACGTAGGTTTCTTTTTTTTTACAAAAAGTATGACGAAAGCTAACCAGGGCATCCGCTTACATCAAATTATAAAATAAAAACTATAATAGGTATCCAAAATTCGCTTTGATGAAAAATCGATTTTTTTAACTTTTCCAACACACGATTGGTATTTTCTTGTGCCGAAAACGCTACGTAATAGTAAAATTGTATCTGTTTGAACACCTGTATTTGTTTAACAAAAAATATGTGTAAGATACAATACATACATTTCTATATACCTAATTATATTCACACAGGTAATGAAACTGACTATAAACCATAAGTACAATCAACTCAGTTTGATAGTATAATAAACAATCCAATTGTTGTATATCAGCGACTCAGAGGAGCTACTGTTAATTATAAAGCAAACTCATACAAAACGAGCTGCGTTTCGTAGATGCAGAAAAGATTTATTGTGTGGATGTAAACGCACCGATCTTTATGTATTGATTATCGCCCTTTCTTACTTGTAAATACGCAGTTTAATATTTTGGATTAAAGCCAGGTTTAAACATGCTCATCTTAGTAATGATGAATATAATTTTAATCGACTTTCGCACCCACGAATGAAAGACCACGATTTTGGCACATTCGCTTCTGGCATTGAAGACTTCTTCTAGGGCAACTTCTTTTCTCACTTATTATGGTATTCAATTTTTATGGAAAGTCGTTAATAATTTGGCGTTAACAATAGAATTATCGAAGTTTTTATACTCATCACTGAAGGATGCGGATACTCATACTGTCATATATTTCTTCAAAGGGAAGCTTCAGAGATCTTCTAAAGCACGTATTATCTCGAACAGCGCGAAATCAATCTAGTCACGTCCGTCTGTCCGCGTAAATGTGTTGCTGACACTCTCCTTAACCTCAAAGTTAAGATATCGACTTCAACTTTGACCGCAACGACAGATGTACTTGCACGCAGGTTGGTATTGAAAATGGGCCAAATCGGTCAAAGAAAACGTCCACAATTAAGTATGAGCATAAGGCAACCTTGTTTCTTTTAGCAATCATTTGTGGGTTTTTCCTCGTTCCTTATAAATTATGAAAGAAAGAGACTGTTCTTCATGTTAAAAAATACAAAAAATTCGCAAAGTCCACACCTATTTATACGTGATCAAATTTTTCTTTTTTCACTTCTCTGTTGTTTTCTGTGTATTACTTATAAGGTAAACCAGGATGGTGAAAATTATTCATTTTTCGCAATATTGGAAAGTATATATGGTATACACCAAAACCCAGCGAATTCGCTTTCCTTGAATTGAGTATCAAATAAAAAAGTTTAAAGAGTAGAATGCGCATACTAAGTGTGCTAAGTTTGAATTATAAGTGGCGACGTGGTGATTTAATTGTTTTTTATCGACTCTGCCGATATGCTATAGAGAATCAAATATATGAAATAAATTATATACACAATTTTTTTGAGTACATGGAAGCTTGGCTTGTTTAGTAAAAACCAATTTCTAGCACATTAAAATTTTAGACGCCCCGAGCTTCTATCTATAGTCACACTCCTCCACTTTTCAGTTCACTGAAATAAAAGCTGATTCAAAAGATTATTATAGGCATTACCGAAGGATGAGCGGTATATTCATTTTGTCAAAATATGTACAACGCCCAGAAGGAAGCTTTAGGGACCCCATAGTGTATATATAACCTCGATTACCATTAAATGCTGCATTAAATGCGCATTTAAGCATGTCCGTCTGTTCTCTGTGTAATGTAAGTTTTAAACATTTTACTGGTCGAAAATGAAGCTTCAACCGAAAATGATTTCCAGTGTGGATGTAATATTACAAGTTCTGGCACGCAGATTGCTATTAAAATACCACGTAAATTGAGAACACCTCTGTTTTTCGAAGGGAATAACACATTGGTTTTTTGCGCATTACTCTATAGCAGATAAATCTATAAATTCAAAATGCAGCTAAGCATGTGCGCTTGTTAGTCTGTCCATCTGCCCGTCTGTCGACCTGTGTAATACCTGCGGTAAACATTCTTCCGTTAAAAAAAAGGAAGATGATAAACTTGAAATTTGATAAACTCCATATTAGAGAGCATGAAGATTTAGCTCTTTTACTTGTTTTTACGACAAAAATGATGAGTATAAAAGATTCGTTCACGACCGAATACAATTTTCTTAGTTGTTTTGTTTTATTAATTTATTCATCAAACTTAAGTTACAAGCAGATTCAAGCAGGCTTGTAGAGATTTTATTCCATGTGCATATAACATAAAATATCAAAATTATTTTACTAATAGTTTGTAGATAACTGGGAATTGGTAGATTCGCAATTAAGACAAAAATATTACTTTTTTTGATTAATTATGACGAAAACTGTATGAGAATTTCGTTAACGGAATGTTTTCCATGATCACCTTATAAATATTTTATTACAAAAAATTATAAAAGTAATAGTAAAGCAAGAAGCGATAGTAATTGATCCTTTCATTCGCTTGATTTTTATATAAAGTAGCGAACGATTCCCAATACTACAATTAATTTCGAATAACCGCTCTGCCGCATGGAAATTTGACGTAAACTGCAATCAAACTTTTTTTTTGCAGACAATTTAAATTCGTCGATTTCCTCTACATAGTAAAATCGGCATAGAATTTTTGATATTTTTATAGTGTCCATATAAACTTTTTAATTATCGTGGAAGAGTTCTCTAGTGCGTTCATTTCATTTTGAATTAAAAATTGATTTGGTATCGAATTTCTGTTTGCGAGGAACAGATCCAGTTCTATATTTATTATTACGATTTCTGAAATACATAGTGGCCTGCTATGTACAAATCACAAGTTTGCTTGCTGCCTTACTCATCCGTCTTTTAATATTAATAACTGCCTTCGAATAAGTGCCGCAATGCATGCCGCATTCGGGAAAATGAAAAAAGAATGCTGAAGTTTAGCACACGCACTTTTTAATCTTTAACTTTAAGAAAACCGGAATTAACGAGCAGCGTTCTTTTTGTCTTCACAGTATTCACACTTGTTTTTTGCTTGCATTTTTATTAGGTGTTTTCTGTATAAAATCCAGCCAGTGCTAAGTGTTTTACAATACACTAGTAAGCCATATGATGAAGATCGAGTCTTTTCCGCACTCTACCGATTATAGAGTGTATAAAAAGTTATATGAATTTGGTTCCTCTTGTAGACATTTATTGTATCCTTTGCTTTTGATTCTAACAGCAACGTGACTTGGCTTAAAAGGAAGTGTAAAAGGGAGACCAATTTCTTAACATTTGTGTTATACGCTTCGCGACTTAGCTTAATCTTCAACGTCTTAGAAATTAGAAAGAGCATTTATAGAATTAATTTTGTCTAAATGAAAGAAAATTTATTAATTTTTTCGTTTCCACAGATATACTTTGAGGTAGACCGGAATAGATCCATTCTTTCCAGTTTATAAATTTAGAAATATGAGTAGATGTTATAAATAAGGCAGTTATATAAAAGCTAAATTTGAACTTATTAATTTCTGATTCACCTTCTGATAGGCTTTTCAACGCTCTCAAAAACTCTTCATGTAGTTGATTGATGCTAAGACCCCTGCTTCTGAGATTATTGTCGTAAAGTAGGTAATCAAATTTTTCCAGAAGAAACGCAAATTGTTGTGAGAGAGGGAGAGAAGCCGCAACACAAGTGTTTTTGTCAGGCGTTTAAGATACGTTCACGCACGGGTCTATCGAATACGTCATTCTATCGGACACACATGATCATCGCGCGTAGTCACTGAGAACATAATGCAAAAAATTTCACTGTGTTGCTTTCACTTTCCTTTTTGCTCTGCCTTACTCCATTTTAAAGCGTTTGCTTATGTAGGATATCGTAAACCAGTACTTAATACTTTTGTTGTGCAAATGTTGTATCATATTCCTCGTGTGGATCTTGTTCCTTGTTCCGTTTATGTTGTTGAACAAATCCATTAACTACTGTGTGATAAAGGTACGCAACTGACATTTTTTGTTAGTGTCTTCAACCGGCAATTGGCTATAGTATTGTTATTGAATACATTTATATCATAAGAGCACTTTTCTGCGTCAAAGTTGTATGGCAATTGAATGCTAAGGCATATAAAACTGTTGTAATTGAAGGAATCGCATGGCTTAAGTTGAAGCGCAGAAATCAAGAAATAACGTTGTTAATTTATGTCTACGGCTAGCATTGGGCTGCATATGTGAATTTGTGATTGCTGGTGATCAACGTCGGAGTTAGAGCTTGCTGTAGAATGTTCATTGTGGAATTGATATCGTAAGAGCGTTAGCATAAATGAATCATTTTCGCGTAAACTTGTGTTTGTTGATGACAACTTGTCAACATATTCAAAATCAAGTATTCCGATAAAGTTGATGCCACGTCTTTTCGTTCGAGTTTTGTGCTGTTATCAAGATTCACATCTGCTTCAAAATATTTGAAGCGTTCTATCATGTTGAAATATGATAAATTTGGTTCCATTTTCTTGAAGAGTTGTCGCAATATATTGGTTCAATAAACTAGTAACGCCGTATCGGTCCAATAAGTTGACAAATCGTAGTAAAGCCAACAAGTTCCATTGACTAGCGGAAATGGCTGTTGATTCATTTGCCCAGTTTGAAAGCAAATTTTTGATTACTTACTGGGTTTCCTAGTATTAGTGTAAGTATCAATAGCATTGTCAGATGATATTTTACTTCCGCGCAATTTTATTCTTTTAAATTAAGGTTCAACGTCTTTCTCTAAATTGGATTGTGTTTCATTCGAGTTCGATTTTAAGCCATTATCAATAAGACGTAATGCAAGATGGTGTATTGAAAGTTTAGGAATTCCAGACATTGTTTTTATGTCAGCAACTTGGCTGCATCCGTTATTTTTTGGATAGACATTTGTGATTTGACCTAACGGCCATTTCATAATAGGAGCGTTATCTTCTTTGATGACATCCATAGCTCCTGTTTTGATGCTGGGAGAAGATTTCTTTCATTTTTACCGTTATTGTAGTTTATGTAAATATGCGGTTGACTATCGCTTCCAGAACTCGTTCTTTTATTGAGACACGAGTTCCGATCTTGGCACAAGTGACCATTTCTTTGAGCAGGCTGCAATGTCGACTTCAAATTAATGTGGATATATTGGGTGGATCATTAGATATGGGTGTTAATGGACGAGAATTCAATATGGCTTCGATTTCAATAACACAGTTTCAAATTCTTCGGAGTTGGTGACGTGTTACCAACGCTTCCAATCAGCAGATATTTTGCTGATTTTGATGCGGCTTCCCAGAGTCCTCCAAAGTGAGTTCTCATGAGTCATACGAAATGGAATTGTATTCCTTTTGAACTGTACATTGACATTATTGATTACTTTCCTATGTCGGAAAAGACTCAAAGCGATAGTTTTGCTAATTTGTTGCTGGCTCCAAAAAAGTTAGTATTGTCGCTGTAAATATTTTGACACCGCCCTCTGTGACATTTTACATCCCTATGAAAACATTTTAATGCCCCTATGAAAACGTAATTTGGTAAGCCGCTTACAAGTTCAAAGTGGCTTTTGTAGCGAACATATGTTACATATGCCCTTCTTGGCTTCTTTCTTCTGACTTTGTAGTCCATCCATAAGGGACCAAAGTAGTCCACGCCTGCATGTATGAATGGTCTTGCAGGTGTAACTCTCGTTAAAGGAAGACTTCCTTGTTGCATTGAATGCATCTTTACACAGTATCTATTGTTGTGATTTTTCCTTTTGTTGGTTAAAATTTTTCTCGAATTATTTCTAAGAGAGCTTGTGCACTGCAATGTTTGTTATCGTCATGCACCAATTTGATAATAATTTTACTAGGATATCATTGTATGGAAAGAGCATTGGATGTTTTGAGACATATGGTAGAGTTTTCTAATCGTCCACTGGAATGATTACTTTATCCTCACGGAAAGGAAATAAAGAACAAATTGGATTTTGTTTTTTTATTTCTTGATGATTCTGCAGATTTTTGATTTCATCTCGGAAGTCATGGAAAGCCCGTATAAAGACCGTGAGTCCTTCTTCGAGTTTTTCAGTAGTTAGCGCCATGAAATTGGGTCTTGAAGAATTTTTGTTTCAGGCAAGTCGAATAAATCGAAAAAGTAGATAATTTGCTGTAGTTTGGGGAATAAGCCTATCGCTGTTGTTGAAATCGGAATTGACTTCATGATCATCTTGCGGAATATTTTGAATCAGTTGAGGATGGTTTACGTTCCAATTGCGGCAATTAAAACCATGCTTTGTTAAAATGCGTATCAAGTGTTGTTGGGATTCGATTGATGTAGCTAGATTATTTGACCCTTCAAGTCCATCATCCACGTACAAGTTACCCTTTAGCATTTGGGCGCCCAATGGGTCATTAACTTGGTCTTCAATTGCAATTTTTTGTAAATATTTGCTAGCAAGATATGGTGCAGAACGAGTTACTTAGGTAACTGTATTAAGTTGATAATATTTTATAGGGAAAAACCAGGTGAAGTTTTGGTTGATGAATCGAATAGATTTTAGCTCAAAATGTTGTGGAATAAAATAATTGGGACATGGAACAGAGTTGATGTTGATTTGTGTCATGTGCCCCATCTGCTCGTATTGTTGCATAAAGTTACTGTATTGTATTCTAAGGTTGGGGTCCTTGAAAAACCGACGTTAAGGTCTAAGAAAGGATACTTATAAGGTATGTTCTTTGGTCCGCTTAGTGCGTGAGGATTTTCGCGGAAGCAAAATTTAACTATGAAGCGGACTTCACGAAGTTTTTGCATATTTTGAATAAAGTTTGCTTCGCATTGCTGTTCATTTTGTGATAAATCCTTAACATTAGGTCCCTCACCCTCCATTTGCACAAATCACACAATCACTCTAGTTAACAATTCACTATCTTGTGACTCTGAGTCGGTGGAGATTGCGCATTTTGCAACATTATAGTTTGATTTTTTGACAATCTGCCATTGATAATCCAATCAAGAGTGGTATTTAGAAGTACTGGAACATTATTGGATGATTTAATCTTTTGGTTTTGTATTAAATTGAAATAGTATTCAGAATCCAAAAGAATGGCCACGTTTCCTGTTTGATTTAAATTTGAAATTTTTCAATTTGATGTATTATACTGTTGATTTGTCTGAGCAGGCATTATCATAGGAGAAACAAACATCTCCAAGTTAGTGGTGAAATCATGCTTTGTTGAAGTTAGTTGCATATTCACTCGTTCAGATGATTTCTTTTGTCTATTCCCAATGCAATCGGTACGTAGTGATGCTTGGGATATTGAAATGCGCAGTTTCTTGATGACGGCATTGGCTGAAACAGCTATACTTAATATGTACGATCTGCCTACGTCGTATTTCAACTGACTTGCAAACTTAACGTTTCAATATGATTCGAAAGTTAACTGATATTGTTTACTTTATCAGTTGCCAAGCTTTTGCGTTTTACAATGACTCACTTGCAACTTGGTTCTCTACTTGTTGTTATAGGTATGCCTCTGTGCTAGTTGTGTACATGTTTTTTTCTTTTTTTTTTTCTTTCTTATTTATTTGTACATGAATTACTATTTATTATTATTTTTCTTTACTTATACGTTATAGTAGTTTTTAATGATAATTAGTATAAGATTTACTTCCAAATGTCAATTGACTTCGGCTATAAATTCATTTTAGCTCATTTTCATTTTCATGTGTAAATAATTGAGCAAATAAAAATAATTAAGTAAATAACTTTGTTGTAGAATTATTCAGGCAAACATGTAGTTGTCTTCTGTTGTAGGTAGATGGCTGATCAGTCGCTCGGCTTCTTCTAAAGTGTGAAATAGTTGCATCCTCTCTAAAATAGTGAAATGTAAGATGTTTTGCTATTTTTTGCTGTAAAAGTGGATTGAAAACGTATATCGAATATGTAAAGTTTATAAAGCGAGACATCTTCAAGTCATTTAGAGCAATTTTGAACGAAATTGTTATTTTTATATATTTACGAACTGTTCGTCGACCTTTATTAGGTACTAATCTACCCGGAAGAATAGCTTGGAAAGTTCCCTTGCTTAGAAAAGTTAATTTGGAGGAGAGGAAAACTTTACTTTAGCCCATAAAAATTCGCGCAAACCTGAAGGCGTAGGAAGGTGGAAAAATATACTTTGGAACGACGACACATAAATAAATTTGATTGGAAATGATGCGGAAAAAGGTATACTTCCTACACAAGGAAAAAACCGTATTATATTTACTAAAAAAGCAGTGAAGCATGGCGGACGAAATCTTATGGTATGGGAGTGCTCTTCTTCAGAAGGTGCCGGTGTGCTACATCCCAGAAAACACTGTGGGTATTGACAGCATTAACTGATTCATAGAAAAATTTTCACATTAAAATGCAAAAAGTTCCTTATATTTAAATTTTTGCATATACACCTATTTTACTGTCCAGGTGGACACATGCGATATTTTCAAACTGAACGTCTTTTAAGGTTTTGGTTACACTTAACATAATTCTAAAACCATTTTTATATGCGGAAATGTTCCTACTTTATAAATAGATGATAAATATAATGCTTTAAATCATTTTTTTGAACCTGTTCCGGTATTAGCAATGAGTCCGTCACGCCTTTTGATTTTTAAATCTAAACAAAAACTTTGATAGACACATGCTTTCTGAAACTTACTAAACTACTCCAGCAAACTATATTACCGGATATGCATAAAATGCGATGGCTCTGATTAGTTAGGTGAAAAAATTACATACATCGGTTACACCCTTTAAAACTGGTCTTTTAAATGGGGCAATAACGAAGTTTTAAAAATTCCTTTTGTTTTTCTATATTTGTCTTTTCACAAATGTGTATTGCTATAACTATCATAGCATAAATATACACATCACAGGTTAGTTCAGTTGGTCGCAGACAGTCGTGCAATACAGTTTGCGAGTACTTTATTCTTAAGACGCATATTAAATTTCTGTAAATTTCTGCGAACACACCTTACCTTTTATAATAACCCATTTTGTTGGTTATATTATTAGACCTACTTTGGTTTTTAATTTCTATAAACTGCGTAAATAACTTTTCGTGGATTTAATTGATTTGACAGGATTGAAGGAATTCGACCTCGAGGGTAATTTGCAGATATGCTTCAAATTTTTGCGAAGGATTGTAAACCGTTTGAAATACTTATAATGGTATGTATATTGGGTGTGTTCAGTGAAATAAAGTCCCTAATTAAACTGTTGGAAGCATCGAAGGCGATGCCTATAATTCCGTCAGAGTCAATATTATCATTTATTAACCGAACTAAGAAGGAGACACCAAGGATAAGTTTACGTTTCTCTAGGGACGGGAGGTAGGCGGACAAACCTGCTTTGATAAGGAGGCACGGAAAATAGTGGGTCTCAACCAAAATTCTTAAGGACAAAGAATAAGGCTTTACAGAGCAACTATACGAAAAAGACCACACAACAAAGTCATACTCAAGTCTTTCTCCGACTAAGCTCGCTTATAGCCTCTTTAACGTAAAGATTCTCAAACTCTTCGTATCACCGTTTAATAAAACCTAGCGCTGACCTTAAAATAAAGAATAAAACGTAGTTTTTATTCGAACAGAATACCTAAATTCGCGCACGAATTTACTTTTTCCAATTTACGTGAATCGAATAAATAAATTCCTCCTTGCGAATGAAAGCTTCTTGCATTTTTTAAAAGTTAATTTCATAAAATTTAAAGAGCACCATATAATCAAATTACCTAACCCAGAGTGAGGGGGAGGGCGATTCCAACGAAAAGTAAGAACCAAGTTTAAGGTCGTCATTGTACATTAACAAATGGCTGGATTTAATCACCGAAGGGAGAATAATCTTTCCTTGATCCTTAGGAAGAATAAAACGGGCATTAGATGGCTGTTTCGAGGAAATGTCAGGGGAATTCGTCAGAGGGAATGTGTCCTGAATAATCTGTTATGTTTGCGAGTAGGGATGAGAAAACTGCGGGTCCAATTCGAATTAAAAGAAAATGACCATAATATTGACTGCGAAGAAGAAAGAGGTATATCTCTAACGTCCATAGCAGAGAGAGCGGAAGAACAAAGATGTTAGGAAACAAATACATAATAACATATAATATATAAACATATAATTAGATATATAATGTATAATTTACAATAATATACGTAATGTTAAACATGTACTATTATGAAACATGTTTATAATAAATTAGTCGAAGTGAAGAAAAAGAACTTTACCACGGAAGATGACTGCAGTGCACGCTGACACCTACTGGGCTTAAAAACAAATTTGAATTTTTGGGCCTACAGAATAACCGGAAAAGTGAAGAGCAATTTAAATTTGCTTAAGCTAGAATTAAGAATGCGTTCTTAATATTTTCGAAATATATGTTAACATTCAAATTCAAAAAAATTATTGAGAATAACCCAGGAATACGTTCTGGGTAACAACCCTTCTGAAATAAATAGGTTGCGCACCTTGTACAATAACTTGGGTGAAATGTTAAAAATTGCGTAAAATACCTTAAGTATATGTCTACGGAAATGCAATATATTAAATAAAGATTATTCTTATATTATAATATTTCGTAATTATTGAAATGTCTCCCTATTCCTATAAACATTTTCGCTAAAATTTATTGAAGCATTCCGCGGACATAAACTTTAGAATTCTTCAATATGGAATAAACAATGAAAAGAAGAGAACTTGCATTTGTTACCTAATTTTCGTTTTTCTTATATATATATCGTAGATTCATTTGACAACGCAGAGTTCTGCATGCTCTTGCTCTGTAAAGGTTTAATGTATTGCAACCTGATATTAAGAAAATGTGAAGACAATGTTGCCCTTTAAGAACAATAAGAATGAAAGAGTAGAAAGTTATAATAAATCGCTGCTTTTTAAGAACATTATTACCGTTATTGATAACAGAAATACCAAGAGTCCATGAGATTTTAATGCCTCTCATTTTAAAAAGTTTCTTAGTCGCTCTTGTTGTTGAGTTTCCTCAGATTTGAGGCTAAACACCTCAATTCGGTTTTGAACACAGCCGTGCAATAAGTGTTGAAGTAGGCAAGTTATAGGTTTTGAAATCTTTATTTTGCGAATTTCATCTACAAATTGATTCAAAGTTATGAATTCTTCTACGTTATTATTATTAGCTATCCTAAAAAAAAATTGGGTAATAAATTTTTTCAGCTTAGCAGTTTCGTTTTGTCCCTGCAAAATTGTGCTAAAAGTTTTATTCATACAACAATTACATATTATTTTATATATTCGCTAATAAAATCGATTATATTATCAATAGTGTAGCGGAGGAATACGGATTCCTAATACGCAGACATGGTTTTTGCCAAAAAGGTAAAATAGTGAATATACCAACTTCATTTTGTCGCAGACATTTGCCAGAAACTGTTAAATTGTGTTTCAAACCATTCCACTATTTTCTCAAATTTCGCTTTTTTTGACTAAAAGTGAATTTTTTGATATCCTTAAACTCTATTTTTATTATTGGAATGTGATAACAAATATTCCAAAACACCCAAAAAATAATTCGTAGGAATAGGTCGCGAGAGTTAAAATTATTTGAAGCATTTGTAACCAGAATTAAATTCGTCGTTTTATAGTGCTATTTTAATTCGTGCTCAAAAAGAGTTAATAGGGAAAAGAAAGGTAATGATAACTACCTTGATTTTGTAATACTAAAAAAACTTTTGTTTAAAATTGTTAAGCATAAGATCAAAAATCAAGATTTAAGGTCGTAGTTTTGGGCTTTGTGAGAAAAACTTCAAAGACTACTTATGTGTACAAAATTCAGCAACTTTTGATAATGAATTAAATTTAAATTGCAGTCGAGCCTAATAAAAATGCGTAAAAATGAGCATATATTATATTTAAAATAATATATATATAAGTATTTTTTATAGGCACCAGTGTAAGATGGGGGTATACTCATTTTGTTGTTTCCATAATATGTGTAACACTGAAGAAGAAGCTTCAGAGACCTTATAAAGTATATATATTCTTGATCAGCGTGGAATTCTGAGTTGATTCAGTCATGTCTGTCCGTCTCTGTTGTCTGTGTGGTGTTTGTTGTTGTCACTCCCCTGGTCCCAAAAAAAAAAATATCGACTTCAAATTTGGTAGAAACATTAAAAGTTTTTGCAAGCAGGTTGATTTGAAAATGGGCCAAATTGGTCGCAGCAGAAGCCCGCAGTGGAACATAAACTGAACGCAACTTGGTTTTTCTTAACGAAAATTTGCGGTTTATCGCTCGTTACTAAGAAATTATAAAATTTGGAAACCTGAAATTTTCCACGTTTGTTTTACGAAGCACTCTACACTTTACGTCCAAAAATGGAAACAATCATACCCACACAAAATTCCAATTCGTTCTGGCATCTCGGTCGCGCGGTATAGTCGTCTATATTTTGTTTCGGAAATTAATATTTTAATTTTTTCTGGAATTTGGTGCTATTTTGCCTTATAGTGTGTGAATTTATAATATACTTTGAGAAGAAAGTGAGTGAATTCAAAGTAAAAAAAATATTTTTTCTTTACGCTTTAATTCATTGGACTTTTGCAAACAAAAATTTTGAGCTCTGATATAAATCTCTCTTTTTTTTTTTTTTTTTCTTTTCTCTCTTTTTCTTTTCTCTCGTTACAGTGTCAACGTAACAGAGAAGGTTTGCACAAATTGGTTGATAAATTTTTATGTTGAGGATTGTTTTTTTTTTTACGATATGTCTGTCTGTTCTTTATAATCCACAACTGCCTTTTTGACTGGACATGGAGTGTTTATGCACACCTTGTCGGGCGAAAACGGGCCCGGAATCTGATCGATTCGTTTCTTGTTGGCTCTGCGAACGCTTTGGCCACGCACAGTGTGCCGGTATTCTCGGCTGTGCTGTTGACGCAGTTCGTGACCCGTCTAAAGGCTTAAGACGGTCATGTCCTGACTGTAGGCAGCGGGACATTGACTTTTATGAGCTTTTCACGGAGACGCGTAATGGTTTTTCGCAATTGAGTAGAAATCTCGGCTTCTTGTGGGAAAAGTTTGAGCTAATGAAGTCTAGGTTTGATGAGTGTCGTTTTATTGGGCACTCATCTTCTACTCGTAGCGTAGCGTGTGGGACGTCACCTCTGGGTTTCTCCAAATCTGGCTCGTTAGTACAAGTTACCGCTCCCTCTAATTCTAAAATGAACAGTAATGTTTCCGATATTGCTAACAAACCGGCAAGTCCGTCGGTTTTAAGCTACGCCGAAGTGGCAAGGGTATCTCCGCCCAGAGCCGCCACTCACTCTAATCAAGCGCCATCGCCTAAAAGTAATGAAGTGAAAAATAAATGATCCTCTCCCCATTTGTGTTCGCGTGTAAAAGCTGGTCACCAGACTGGACAAGTTTCACAAGCTGCCGGTACAAGGGCGATAACCCCATCTATATTCTCCCCAACTCTAAACTCTCCTATCGTGAACCCCCCTCCTGTTCCAAGTAATGACATTTGCTTGACGGCAGTTCCTCACAGAAAAGCTATATTTGTGTCAAGACTGGCACCTGAAACGTCGATGGATAACATAAAAATTTATCTGGCGGCAATCAGTCAATTTAAAGCGCGTTAGCATCTTCAAAATGGCTCCTTCTCAAGCTAGGGCAATCTCCTCTTTTAAAGTATTAGTTCCGACTGAAAACAGTGATATGTTGTTAAACAAACCACTGTGCCCAGTAGGATCCTTAATTAAGGAATTTATCCCTCGAGATCGTCCCCGTAATACCAAAGCAATAGTCTTGTCGCCTTCAAAAAACGAAATGTTTCTTCAGGCCCATTATCTCTCATTTATCAAAATGTTAGGGGCCTAAATTCAAAAATTCGTTCTACTTTTCTAAATTCAGTGAGCACGGAGTTTTTCTGTTTGGCCCTCACTGAAACTTGGCTAAAACCCGATCTTCGTTCGTCAGAACTTTTTAATAACTTTTTCCAAGTGTTTAGAAAGGATCGAGTGAATCGCATTGGTGGTGGTGTAATAATTGCCATATCTGCGTCAGTCCCGTCCAATTTAATTGAATTTCCCACTT
Source organism: Glossina fuscipes (assembly GCF_014805625.2). NCBI lineage: Eukaryota > Metazoa > Arthropoda > Insecta > Diptera > Glossinidae > Glossina > Glossina fuscipes. The sequence goes on from NW_024003726.1 coordinate 1,814,981, forward strand.
CTCCTGACGTTGAATTTATCGCCATTCGTGCGAAAATGCCTAATAAACATCTATATATAACCTGCTCCTATATTCCCCCAAATTCTGATATCTCCATTTACAAGAAACACGCTGCCCTCATTTGTGAAGTGGCCAAGCTGTCTAGACCCACCGATTTGGTCGTTGCATTGGGTGAGTTCAACTTGCCTCAAGTCACTTGGTGTAACAGTGATAATTCTGGCTGTTTGACTCCTACTTCAACGTCTGACAGGGCTGTTGTGTTCTTTAGTGAATTGTTTGATCATAATTTGGGTCAATATAATCGTACCCCTAATTGTAATGGTAAACTGCTTGATCTCTGCTTTGCTAATTTTTCCGAGATTAACGTAAATCGTTGTCCACCTTTTAGTTTAGTTAGGATCCTTATCATCCATCAATATGCATTTCTTTCATCATATGAATGATGGTTCGTTGAAATGCCTTAATGTGCCAAATCAAACTTTTTTAAATAAATATTATGATTTTCATAAAATCAATATTGTATTACTAAAACATCGTCTTTCACATCTGACGCTTGATTTCTCAACCGGTAGTATTGAAAGCTTATTGCCATCGTTCTACAATACATTAAATCTAGCTATTGCTGCATCTGTTCCGATCAAGCAGTGTCGACCTCGAAGCAGGTCCCCGTGTTTTAATAAGACAATTATATATCAGAAGAATAGAAAAAACTCCCTATTCAAAAAATATTCGAAAAGTGGCTCTGCGCTCGACTATGTCGCTTACTCGGTGGCGAGGCATAGATTTAACTCCCTCAACTATCATTATTATATCAGATACCTTCAGTCCATTAAATCCTGTCTGTTTGCTAATCCTAAATTCTTCTTTAAATTTGTTAACTCCAAAAGAAAAATTTCTACATATCCATCTCATGTTTCTTTTAATCTGATTCCTCGGATGATTTTGAAATCTCAAATCTATTTGCTGAGTATTTCCGACGAAACTTTTCGATTGCTAATTTCCATTTATCAGCAAACTACCCATATCCTATAACTAACGCGGTTTCAATACCTAACTTGGTTATTTCGGAAGATGACGTTTTTAAAGGGTTGAGTGCTCTAAAATACAGTTGTTCGCCTGGACCTGATGCAATTCTATCATGTGTACTTAAATCTTGCGCTGTCGAGTTATGTGGTGTGATTTCAAAGATTTTTAACATGTCCTTGTATTTAGGTGTTTTGAATCTGTTCAAAAGCAATTCTTGCTGTTTGCCCTTAGAAATTTGGGTTTGGATCCGATTGCCTCTCTTCCTCCGTATGAAAATAGGTCGCTTCTGCTGTCCCTACCGTCTCTTGAGAAACGTAGGTTTGTTGTTGGCGTTTCCTTTCTAATTAAAGTAATAAATGGTGCCATTGACTCGCCTTCATTACTTGGTGAAATAAGCTTTAGTGTCCCTAACCGCTTCTCTAGGCACTTTATCTCGGCTAAACTTAGTCAGTGTAAATTTAATTATGAGCTGTTCAATCCGCTCAGAGTCGTTTGCAAGAACCTAAATGACGTCTACCACTTATTCTCGTTATCGGACTCTTCAAAGTCTATTAAAGCAACGTTGCTTAATACTCGCGATTTACCTATGTCTTACTTAAACTAGCTTCTATCCTTAAAAGTCGTTACGATTCGAAAATGAATTGTTGTTAGTATTATCGGTTGCCAGGGTTATCCATGTTTGCGATGGTTTAGGGGTTCATTTGCAATTTGGTCCTGTACCGGTTGTAAGTGTGTCCCTATGCTGATAGTATACATGCTTTTTTTTCTTTTTTTTTTTTTATTCTTATTTGTTTTATTATACTTATACTAAATTTTATTATTAATTAATGTAAGTTTTGCATTATGAGCCAATTGAACTCGACTGTTATTTGTTTAGTTGAGTTTCTAGTTTAAGTAGAATTAAAATAAATAAATAAATAAATAAATAAAATTTTTTTTTCATTACTTTAGGGTTTCATTCTTATTTCGCATAAGACAAACAAGACCGAATGTTTAAAACTATTTTGTACACTTCTTAAATGAAGATATATTATCTCCCTAAAAATGGGTTCATTTTAGAACGAATATGGTGGACATGACGATAAATTATTTCTTAACAATATCAGCGATAGGAAAATCAACTAAAAGACCTTTGAGACTAGAATGCGAAAAACATAGCGGCGGGGGCCGAATATCACTTTCTTACTTCTTTCCTTCTAAAACTAAAAAAATATTTTTTTCCTGAGGAATTTAATAAGTTTCGATTAAAACAACAAAAACGTACTACAAAATTAAATTTTATTCAAAGGACAGTGTTAGTTTAGTAATGCAGATGTGCGTCGTTTAAAATCTCATATCTCTTTAAGTAACAATTTTTGCATTGTGTTGTTTTTTTAATTTTAATTTTGCCAAAGCTCTTTTATCATTTCCGAACGCAATAAGAATCTTTGGGCGTTTACCTCTTTATTTGCGACAGTTTTCGTTGTCAGTGCGCTATCTGCGTAAAATTCTTTTCCACGGGTGTTACGAATTATGATTATTTATATTGAAATAATAAAAACAGGCTGGGAAAATTGGTTTCAGGTAGAAACAAGACAGTGTAATGAATAATACAATAAAAACTATTTGTTTTATGCAGTCTCATGGGATACGCATACTTTTTCGATGTTTACTCCGGACAAGAAAATAAAAGAATTAGACCAGCAGATCAGTCACATTTGGGTGTTAACAATAATATTGTCTTGTACGTTTAGCCAGAATGACAGGGAGAATAAAGAATCATATAGTGTTTTTCGATAGTGTTTACAAATCATATGATTTCTCGAAACAAGGGATTCTCTGTGTCAGAACTGTACAAAAGTATAGATTGCTTAATTATACAATCGCGGACAAGAAGGACCTAATAAAGACGGAAATTCCTAAGGGAGCTTACGAAAAACGACCTTTTCACAATGTTGGTGTTCACTTTTCAGCGACGGTGCGAAAGGAGAACAAGGTTGTTGCTTTCTTGCATGCTCATGTTGGCGTGCAGCCCTTAGACAACGTATGTCGAAATTATAAGCGACTAAAGCAAAGGATCCATATCTCAAAAATGCAATATGCTCAAAAATAGTGCATGTGTATAATATGCACATGGGAGGAGTGGATTTGATATATGCCTATTTAGGTCGCCATCGTAAGAGGGTCGAAAGCCACAGATTGGAATTTCGCCTATTCCATCATTTATTTATTGGACCTTTTCAGAATAAATTAGTGCTTACTTCTGCAAAAAAACTCCATTGTAAAAGGCATCATAAACAAACTGCTATCTATTCTTGGTCAGTTCCGCAATTATTCGGCTGATGCTTTTTACAATGTGCGATCTCATTTAAACGACGATAAAATGGGTCAGCCGGTAGCAGTGGCTCATTAGAGCAAAGTTTATAGACAAGACATCTGTCATGAAACTCTTTTTCTTTCCTCGCCGCGGAGGATTTAAATCTTTTCTTTAGACAAAGGAAGAGAAAAAAAAAACAAATAGAAAAAAAAATCAAACTAAAAGAACGAAAAGGTCCGGTCGGTTTCCTGCTGTGCGTCTGTCACCAGTGAGTCAGTCGGTCATCGTCTAGCGTCGGCCCTACATGGCCACCATACGCACGCCCCTACACCTCAGCCACAGCGGTGGCAGCGCACGCTTAGCCACTCATGGGGAACAACAAACTTAGATAGCTTAAAAAAAATAACTTACAGTACAAGTATGGTGGTGGTGGTGATGGTGATCGTTCACTTGATGAATATCATCACTTTCACTGTCGGCTGCAGCTATCACAATGCTACCAATAAACTGTTGCTGTTGTTGTTGCTTCTGCCGTTCTACTGGTGAATCTTTAACAACTGCGGGCGAATGCTTCGCAGGATAACCAAAGGCTGAGAATGGTTGATGTGACACCCTATCGGTAATTGTTGGCTGTGGCCGTAAACGCTGTTGATAATTAACACGTCGTTGTTGCTGTTGCTGTTCACCTTCTTTTAATTTTATTTGTTTCTTTTGCACTATTTCCGTTACTCCTTAATTAATTCTGTTTTCTTTATTTTTTTTTTTTTTTTTTAATAGACAGAAAAAGTCTTCCGATCTCAAATTTGAATGCCTGCGAGAAATGTACCTCTTTTATTACATTTTACATTTTGTTTTTCAGATCTTTTTATAATCATATAACGCGTTCTCAATTTTAGAAATTTCATCAAATTATTTTTTTGCGCTTCTTACTTTAATTGTCACTTTAACTTCACTTGTCCCTTTATATGTAGCGAATTGCCCGATGGGAAAAGCAAACTGTACACGTTTGTAACCAAAATTTATTTCGTTTTAGAAAAAAAGGAATGCACACGAATATTAACAATTTTACTGATTTTAAATCAAAATAACTCCAATTTCTTCTGAAATTACCATTGTCTTATAATAAATTTTCAGTTATTTTTACTGCTTTAGACCTTTAGACCTTTAATAAATTTCGGGATCTTTAATGGTTATTGCGCAAATGACTTCTAATGATTGATGCTTCGTTTCTAATCCATATGTGCCGAATAGAGAAAACATTTTGTTAATTTTTGCTCCTTATTTTTTTTGTTTTTTTTTTTATTCTTTTAATTGCTTTCAGTTGTTTACATTTTTGTTGCTTTCGATTTCTTCTAGGCTTGCGTATAAAATACAATGTTTGAATCTTTTTTGATAATTATTCATATGCATGGGTTTGAGGTATGCAACACAAACTTATGTCTAGAATTTGACTTTTGTTAGTAAAGTTCTTTCCTTGAATAAATCTTCATATGTACGTAGGTGCAATAGCACACAATGGGAAGTTTCCTTTTCTTCATATTGGAATCGAAAAAAAACAACGCGAATCTCCATCACATCAAATTGTACTTCTCCAACGTTTCCCCCTTTTGTTTTTGTCTATTTAATTACAATTGCATTATTTGCTTAATGAAGGCAAAGTAGGGAAAACCAACAACCCATACTCTTTGATATCACCTTTTTCACTTAAACACACAACAAATAAAAGGTAAGCACTATGTGAAATGTTAACAGAACTGCTGTAAATAACAAGAACCGCACTCAGCGAGAGCCTGACTCCGACTGACTTCAACTCAGAACTATCCCCTCTGACTTCAATTTTTGAAACGCAGACAGACTTCTCCTTTTTACTTCATTTCCCTCTTCTTCTTCCTGTTGCTCTCTCTCTATAACGGCTTGCCGTTACTCTCACAAGAGCAAGCATAGATCCCGCAAAATCATACGATTTTGCCTATGCTTGCAAGAGCAAAAGGAAAAAAAGGAGTACCGCAAAATCATACGATTTTGCCTGTACTTGCAAAAGCAAGCAAAGGTACCGCAAAATCATACGATTTTGCCTGTACTTGTAAGTAAGGAGATCAAAAAGAAAAAAAAAAATAAACACATATACCGCAAGATCATGCGATTTACTTGCGGTACCACAAAATCGCATGATTTTGTCTAACGGCATGCCGTTATTGCGCCGCTTGCGGTTGACACAGACCGACAGACACCCTACCCAAGGTTTGTTCGCGGCCGTTACACATCTTCAAGGGTCATCTCATTATTTGCTGTCTATGGATGTACGAAAATACAATGTTGGTCATTGACGTATATTTTCAAAATGGCCAAGAATAACATAAAAAGGAAATAAGAAAGACAACCCGTAAGTTACTTATTTATAGACATTCGATGTATCTATTATCATTGCTAACAAAGAAAGTAAGAATTGAATGTAATGCTAAATGTCTGCCGTTTGGGGAGTGGTAGTGTTTCTGCACTTGTTTTCATCGCCAGTCATCATTATTTTTGCACGTAGGAGTGTCATTAACATCAAAAAGATTAACGTGCTAAGTACATTGAGCATATATTATATATACATACATAAAAATATGTGTACATTATTGGATGAGTGATAGGATAACCATGTGGAAATAAACGTGAGTTGCAATGGGTTTGCTAAAGTGGAAAGAGCTAGAAGCGCTATAGATAGGTGAAGGACCTGGGGGCGAATAGAGGGAAATACTTCACGGCCAACGAACATTTAAGTGGAAAAAGACAGTAAACGAACGTCGATCCTGAAGCGGCCAAAATGTGGCAAACAAAGGGCAGGCGTGCATTGCTGCAGCCATTGATTGAGCCATTTCATATGGCGGTGTGCAATATAGTTTTTACACCTGGGGTAGAGTGCTCAAGCGCTCTGTACCGTTTTCATAATTAACGGTATTACGGATGAATTGTACCCTCTCAATGATTGCACCTTTTAATAATCTTTGTAACCTCATTCAAATGAGTTCGAATTAGAATCCGTCAGTTATAAGTTGCCTTAGGGCCTTTCCTTTCTTCATATTGTATAAACCTATACGGCAGTAGAGAAATGAGTGTCCACTCAGCCATTTACAATACCTGAAGCGTCTATATCCATTATGACCCACACAAGTGTTTGATTAAAAAGACCGCTCCTTGTAATGGTAATAGGTAAAGTTAAAGATAGCCTCACAGAAGAGAAAGGGGTAACAGACATCAAACGACGTACGTTTGTAATAGTTGCGAAAATCCTACAATGCACCTTAATGGGTGCTTTGCAAAATGCATTATCCCGCAGAACAATAGAGCAAACATTTAAATATTATATATATAACATGTAAATAAACTTAAATTATTCTTAATAAAAAGTTATTTTCACTTAACTATATATAACCATAACATGATTTTCTTTAAAAATGGCAAATGAAAATAGATATGTGGATCCTTAAGTAGAGTTGTTGTTGATAGAAAAAACTGCTTCCTTTGACTACAATTGACCTACCACATTTGGTCGGTATTTTCATCGCAAGTTTGTAATGAAAGCGATTACTTTTCTTTCTGTTGGGTAAAGTTTTGCTTTTTATAACTTTAGAAAAGACATTGCGTTTTCAAAACGTTTGCATTTTAAAATCTCTTAATTTGTCTATCCAGAGACTGTTTGGCTCTCACTGAAAACTGGTTAAAGCCTGATTTACACTCATCGGAACGTTTCGAAAATTCTTTTCGATCGATTGGATAGGACTGTTGGTGGTGTTTTAATTGTTATATCGGCCGCAATCCCTTCCCGTTCCAGTTTCCTACTCCTCCTGACGTTCAATTATTTGTCATACGAGTGAAAGTTGGCAGTAAACAGTTATATGTAACTTGCTCCTCTAATCCACAGAAATTGGGGGACTCCAATTTTCCACAAGTCACTTGGCATCATAGTGATAATTGTGGCTTTATGGTCCCCACTTCAATATCTGATAGGGCTATTGTGTTTTTCAATGAATTATTTGATCGTAATTTACGTCAATAACACTGGTCTCTTAAATGTAATGGCAGACTGGTTGGTCTTTGCTCTGCCAATTTCCTGGGGATAGCGGTAAATCACCAATGCAGCAATTTTCATTTTCTTTCTTACACGTATGATGGTCTGTTTTTTAATGTATCAAATCCGAATTACAAATAAACCTTATTATTTTAATAAAACCAACATCAAATTACCAAAGCACAAACTGTTTAAAAAATTTATGAAAAGTGGTTCTGCTTATGATTGTTTGGCCTATTCTGCTGTAAGGCATCGAATTAATTGTCTCAACCATCAATGTTGTTACAGATATCTTTAGCTAATAAAATTCTCGCTGCTTGTTAATACTAAAAATTTTTATAAATTCGGCAAATCAAAAAGAAACTCTCCATATGTTCATCGCATTTTTCTTTCAATGGCTCTGAGTCCTCTGGTGATATTGAAACCTCAAATCTCTTTGCTGAATACTTCCGATGAAATTTTTTAACTGCTGATTCCGATCTTATCATTACTTCGGTTTCGATTCCCTCCATTTCGTTAAACGACGTTTTAAATGATTTAAGGTCTCTAAAATATAGTTGCGGGCTGAGCAAATTTTTGCTCAGCAAACAGTTTTTGCTATTAAATCTTATATTTGTGCATTCCAGCATGGCTTTCAGAAAGGAAGATTTATTGTCACGAATCTCTTAGAGTTTACTGGCCATGTTTTAAGGCTTTTCGTAATGGCTCTCACACTACGGCGGATGCTGTATTTTGGCGAACCGTTTGACTTAATTAACCATAACTTATTGATTTTCAAACGCCACGCCTCTGGCTTCCCCTTGTACTTAGTGAAATGGATAAGCTCGTACCCACATAAGAGATCATTCAGAGTTCCGTTTAACTTCATCACCTCGGATAAATTTCGCGTGATGTCTGGCGTCCCTCAAGGCAGCCACTTAGGACGCCGTTTATTTAATTTGTACATTAATGACCTCCCCTCGGTGATTAAATACAGTAAAATCTTAATGTACGCTGTTCTTCCTTCTCCTAGGAATCGCAATCATATCAGTTTTAATATGTGTTAAATAATTTGGTTACGTGGTAATCGTTAAACTTTATGAAATTAAATTTAAAAAAGTGCCAGAAGCTTTCACTCTCAAGGGCGAACTCAGTATTTCGTTGATTCACACAAGTTAAAAAACGTTGATTCGCTCATCTATTTAGGGTTTCTGTTCGACCAAAGATTGCACATTGAACTGTCTTTAAGTAAAGCTAGGTCCACCCTTGGTTTCATTAAGAGGTGGTCCAAAGGGCTGAAGGACCCTTACATTACAAAAAAGCTACACATGTACTTAATTAGTCCTATACTTGACTATTCCTCTATTGTGTGGCGTCGTTCCCATAGGTGTTATGTAGACTCAATTGAATCAGTTCGATAGCAATACTTGCTGTTTGCCCTTAGATATTTTGGTTGCGACCCGCTTGTCTCTTTGTCTCCTTATGGACATAGCTTGCTTCTGTTATTCTTACCGTCAATTGAGAAAAGTAGACTCATTCTTGGTGTCTACTTCTTAATTAAGCTAATTAATGGTACTATCGCTTCGTCCACATCGCTTGGTGAGAAAAGCTTTAATGTCTTCAACCGCTTCTTTAGGCCCTTTATTTTCATCAAACTTGGTCAATGTAAATATAATTATGACCTGTTGAATCCGTTTAGAGTTGTTTGCAGAAACGTAAGTGATGTCTATGACTTAGTAATAGGATCAAACTCTTTAAAGCCTGTCAAAACAACTATGCTTAATAAGCGCGATTTGCCTATGTCGTATTTAAACTGACTTGTAATCTTAACATCTGACTATGATTCGAAAATTAACCGGTATTGTTTATTGTTATCGGTTGCCAAACTTTTGTGTATTTTCGATGTCTTCGGGGTTCATTTGCAGTATGGCTCTACTGGTTATGCCTCTGCGCTCGTTGTGGACATGCTTTTTTCTTTCTTATTTATTTATACTTGATTTATTATTTAACTATTATTATTATTTTTTCTTTACCTCTCCTTATATACTTTGTACTAGTTTTTAAGGTTAATTTACTTTAGTTGAGTTCCATGTGTAAATAACTAAACAAATAAATAATATATAAATAAGTAATAATTTCATTGACAGACTTAGACAAGAAATCACGAAGCAAAGTCAATAACAAAATACTTAAGAGTGTATATATATAATCTTACGTATAAATTAGTGCTAGTAAATAGACATAATCAAAACCCATCTATCTTAAAACTTAAACACCTATATTAAGAGAATAAAATGAGAATTGTGTTGATAATGAATAAAAAAAAGATTGATTGCACCTAGAGCATGAGGTCTAAAAAGTGGAAAATAGCTGCATGATTGAAGACTCGATGATAACATAACGGATAGACGAGTATAGAAACGAATCGATAAACTTATTGATTGTAGATATCTTACGTTCTCACTCTAAGCATATCAGAAAATTGGACGATACTTGACATGTTATCATGATATCATAAATCCTTGCGATTCTCTTGATGCTGCTTTCGATATTTGAATCATAAAGTTCACAAAAAGCAACAATTACGTTTCTAATCAACAAACCTAAATCATATCGAAATAAAATCTGTCAAGATTTCATTGTTACAACTCACTTAGCAAACTACTCTACCTGAAGACAACAATTGGTATTTCCTGCCGAGTAAAACTAAATTACGTTCCCTTAACCCTTATATTCATGACGACGGCATACTACGCCTAGACGGTGGTCTAACTGAATCAAACGTTCCATTTAACGAACGGCTTCCTGTGATAGTGCTTGGTAGCTTACGGTTTTATCAATCATATTTGAAACACATTTACGCTTATTTTTAGCATGCTTATTGTAATTTAAGTGCCAAATGGCCCAAACTGAATACTACATATTATATATAATAATGTGTTATTTACAGATAAAACGGACCCTCAGCTTCATTGCCAGCGGAAAGATGTAACTTGACGATTCCCCCTTCCATACAAAAATTTCCTTTATTAGATCGCGGCGATATCACGAAAGTTATTCATGCCTTTTGTTTGTTTTACCACTCGGACTTCTTCTGCGTTTCAATCAGCACTCGCTAGATTAGCCAGCGAAAGAGTTTTACAAAGTAGGGTTTTTACCGATAACGGAAGCGGTTTCGTAGACACAAGCAATATTGGGAAACTTTCCCAATTTTTAAAGATCGTGTAAGCTTCCTTACTAAAATTTTGCCTATTGAGCTTATTAATTTCATTTCTAATGGTTATATACTTACGTCAGACCTTTTCGAGTTCTTTGATTTTTATATGTGTGCTTTGCGTTATGAATGTTTTGTTTCTATACATAGGTTTTATTGATCTTATAGCATATATTTACTGCCTTGTTATATTGATGATTAAGAATATACGCGTTAGGTCTTGTGATTTATTATATTCTTTTATAACGTAACTGAATTGTTTATGTACATGTAGCAATTAATACCTATATATTTTTACACCTACAAACATGGTTAAACGTGCACTTGTTCTTATATACACACTGAATTATTAGCATACATACACTTATTAAGGCCTAGCTTTTTAAAAGACAAAAATACATTGAATAAATTTCATGGTTACATGGTTACGTACAGCTGAATTAATAATCCTAGATATTTCTATAAACCACTGTGCTATTTCTTATGCTTGCAAGTGAACGATCATACCTATAAAAATATGTCAACGTTAGTAAAGTCGGTTTCCTACATACGTGCTTATATTTAACTTCGATGCCTATTCCCGCAACTTCCATAACTTCCGTGTTGGGTCTTATGTCTATACATGTGCGATAATACCTAAAAGAATATACCTCACCATTGATAGAACCGGTTTGCTTGAATTATGCATAAACGCATATAATTTTTAGAAACTTTCATAAATCGCGTTTGCAAACGAACGATAATATGCTTTCTCATTGCTAAAACCGTTTTCCTTCACTCAACATTCGTACCTATATTAAGCACGAACTCATTGAAATATTCTTATTCTTGTATCAAATATATGTTTTGTGCCAAACTTGATTTTCCACTTACATGCATATATTTTAGATCATTGAAAATATGCATACATTGATCTCAATAAAGCCAGAAGGTTGATTGACTTAGCTTCGCCGCTGACCCCGTCTATGTGATTTTACGGTCAGGGGGTGGCTAGCTTAAATTAGATGTTGTCCCTGAAAACAATTTTTTAGAAACAGACCTTTTCGAAAACATTTTCTTATACCTCAGCTAAGAAGCGCCGTTATAGTCATAAGCAACGATGTTGTTCAAAAATACATACTTCATGGATTTGAATGGACTTTTATTCCTCCTTATGCACCTTAATGGGGGGTTATGAAAGTTTGCAACGAAGTTTCAAGTTCCATTTTAAGCGTACAGCCAAAAATCCTCGATTTTCGTTTGAGAAATTTTGCTCAATAGTTAAGCTCTAACCAAACTTTGTATGTTACCAGTGAGGAAATTTAACGATTAAAATTTGACTCACACATTCTGAGGGTTAATTTCCTAATTCTCTCTGGCACGCTTTTCTACCTTAGTCCAAATAAGGAATAACTTTACTGTTACAGGGAAACATTTAAACATTACCCAGAATTTTACATTTTCAAATGATGGGATAAGATAGACCCGCTAAGAAGACGGAGAAGAGGTCCACGGAACTCCTGTTGCAAACGGATTCAAAGCTCTACGCCTTTAATTTGTAGGAAGGAAAACTTTTGACTTAACCTTTGACTAAATGCACATTAATATCGGACGCAACAGAAAATTGGATTTAATATAGTTGGTTTTTTACATGCATATATATATTAACCGGAAGTGCAACCAGCTATTACTAAGCCAACTATTCAACACAGACAATTACGTAGGATGTTGACTATAGTCAACACGAATGAAGGGATCATTACCGGGTACCTTTGACTTTCAGAAAGACAAGGGTTAAAACATTCTCATCTGCACTATGAACAAAGTTAAATGCGCAACTTGCAAAGTACCTTAAAAAGACTCGGTATAAAAGGGACAAATTGAAATTCCCAAGACCCAGAGTTTATGGTTAATCCGACAATCAAAACTACGAGTCCGACGGCCAAAATGAATCGTTTAAACGCAGAAAACGGTAAAATGTTGTTGGCTCAGTCCCTATGCCAATAGTTTCTACGTCCCTGGAAAGGTTTTGTTATCCTGTCTCCATTTAACCGAACAAATCATCATGTTACTCAAATTTCAAATCTGTTGTTTAATAAGCCACCAGCCGTGCCAGTCAGCGACTAGGTTGTTATGCTTTTTTACTCAGTATGAAGGATTGTTGCGAGTGTACAGGTGCTAAAATGGCTTATCTCAAAAGAAATTTCGATTGATAATTTTATTTTAAGACCGAGTAAGTTGAGCAATGTAGTGTAGTCAGCCGTTGAGCGAAATTCTTTGTTTTTGTTGAATCGAAAATAGTACTTATAAAAAACAAAAAATTGTAGTTGGAATTTTTCTTTTTTTATTCACTTCTCATTCGTTGTAATTGTTTACTAACACGGTACGAAAGCTTTAAGGATTATTTTTCTTTTTCTCTGAGTTCAGTTCGTTTGTTTTATTTAACCGGTCGGATATCGGTGCTGTCTGCATATGTACGTGAACGTAAAATCATACGAAGGGACATGAAGGCAGAGGGAACAGGAATAATAAAAAAAAATTAAAGAACTACTTTCGATATCCCATGTCTCTATACAAGCTAAGCAAGTTAAAAATATGATCTACATTCGTCTGAACATTTCCACAATTCTTTCTAAGTTTTCAGAAGAGATCGATTGGATCGCATTGGTGGTGGTGTATTAATTGCCATATCTTCGTCATTTCTGTCCAAATCAATTGAATTTGCTACTACTCCTGACGTTGAATTTATCATCATTCGAGTGACAATGTCTAATAAACAACTATTTATAACCTGCTCTTATACTCCCCCAAATTCTGATATCTCCATATATAAGAAACAGGCCGCCTTCATTTGTGAAGTGGCCAAGCCGCGAAACGCTCCGATTTGGTAGTTGCGTTAAGACACTTCAATTTGCCTCAAGCCACTTGGTGTAAAAAGTGATAATTCTGGCTGTTTGATTCCTACTTCAACATCTGTTGTGTTCTTTAACGAATTATTTGATTACAATTTAGTTCAATACATCCCTAATTGTAATGGTAGACCGTTTGGTCTCTGCTTTGCCAATTTCCCTGAGGTTAATGTAAATCGTTGTCCACCTTTTAGTTTACCTGGGGATCCTTATCATCCAGAAATGTGTATTTCCATCCGTCACAAGTATGATGGTTCGTTGAACTGTTTTAATCCAACTTTTTCAAATAAGTATTACGATTTTAATAAAATCAATATGGTGTTGCTAAAATATCACCTTTCACATATAAGGCTTGATTTCTTAACTGGAAGTATTGAATGCTTATTGTTATCGTTTTACAGTACATTAAATCTAGCTATTGCTGCATCTGTTCCGATCAAGCAGTGCCGACCTCGAAGTAGGTGCCCCCCGTGGTGTAATAGCACAATTAAATATTACAGGAATAGAAAAAACACGTTATTCAAAATATATTCGAAAAGTGGCTCTGTTCTTGACAATTTCGCTTACTCCGTGGCAAAGCATAAATTTAACTCTCTCAACCACCATTATTATTGCAGCTGTCTTCAGTTAATTAAATCCTCTCTGTTCGCTAACCCTAAATACTTTTTTAAATTTGTTAACTCAAAAAGAAAAATTTCCACTCACCCCTCGCATGTTTCTTTTAATGGGTCTGATTCCTCGGATGATCTTCAAATCTCAAATCTGTTCGCTGAGTACTTCCGTCGAAAATTTTCGACTGTTAATTCCGATTTATCCGCAGACTACCGATATCCTGCAACTAACTTGATTTCAATTGCTAATTTGGTTATTTCTGAAGATGACGTTTTTAAAGGGTTGCGCTCTCTAATATATAGTTGTGCGCCTGGACCTGATAGAACTTCACCATGTGTACTTAAAACTTGCGCTGTCGAGTTATGTGGCGTTATCTCAAAAATTTTTGACCAGTCCTTGAATTTAGGTGTTTTCCCTTTGTGTTGGAAGAGCACTTTCCTTATTCCTATTCACAATGTGGAAGTAGACAACTCGTTCTTAGCTGCAGGGGCATAGCTAAGTTGAGTGTCTTGCCTAAGCTATTTGGGCGAATTGTGACTCAGCATTTGGCATTTGCCATTAATTCGTAAATTTCTCCACACCAGCATGGCTTTCGAAAAGGGCGATCTACGGTCACCAATTTGCTAGAGTTTTCTTGTCATGTTTTCAAGGCTTTTTCTATTGGCTCTCGCACAGATGTAATATACACTGATTTAAGTAAAGCGTTTGATTTGGTTAAGCATAACTTACTTATCTTTAAACCCCAAGCCTCTGGCATCCCATTTCTATTTAGTGAAATGGATAAGCTCTTACCTGCACATTAGATCCTTCAGGGTTCTGTTTAACTCCATCACCTCGGATGAATTTCCCTTGACGTCTGGCATATCTCAAAGCAGCCACTTAGGTCTCCTTTTATTTGTTTTATACATTAATGATCTCCCATCGGTGACTAATTCCAGTCAGATGCTGATGATGTGAAACTGTTGTCTTCCTTCTCTGTAGAATCGCAATTACTTCACTTTCAAAGTGACTTGAATAATTCGGTTGCACGGTGCTTTTTGAATGTTCTGAAACTAAATAAATGTAAGAAGCTTTCTCTCTCAAGAAGAAAGTCATTCATTACTCAGTATTTTATAGATTCGCATAAGTTGGAGGATGTCGATTCGATCACAGATTTAGGCGTTCTATTTGACCATAGATTACGTTTTAACTTGCACATTGAGCTCTCGTTGAGCAAAGCTAGGTCCGCGCTTGGTTTTATAAAAAGGTGGTCCAAAGAGCTTGATGATCCTTACATTACTAAAAGGATGTACATGTGTTTGGTTAGACCTATACTTGAGTATGCCGCTGTTGTGGCCTCCTTCACATAGGTGGTATGTAGATTCAATTGAATCTGTTCAAAAGCATTTCTTGCTGTTTGCCCTTAGGAATTTGGGTTGGGACTTGATTGCCTCTCTTCCTCCGTATGAAAATAGGTTGCTTCTGTTGCCCTTGGCGTCTCTCGTAAGGGCAACCGTAATAAATGGTGTTATTGACTCGCCTGCATTGCTTGATGAAATAAGCTTTAATGTCCCCAACCGCTTCTCTAGGCACTTTACGTTGGCTAAGCTTAGTCAATGTAAATATAATTATGAGCTGTTTAACTCGCTCAGAGTTGTTTGCAAGAAGCTAAATGACGTCTATTACTTATTCTTTTTATCGGACCCTTTAAAATCCGTTAAAGCAACATTGCTTAATACGCGTGATTTACCTATGTCGTACTTAAACTAGCTCTTAACCTTAAAATGTCACGATGAGTAGAAAATGAATTATTGTGAACTATTATCGGTTGCCAAGCTTGTGCATGCTTGCAATGGCTTAGGGGTTCAATCGAAATTTGGTCCTGTACCGATTGTGGATGTGGCTCTATGTACATGCCTTTTTTCTTGTTTTTCCTTCTTATTTGTTTTATTGTACATATACTAAGTTTTAATATTAAGTAATTTAAGATTTACTTTAAGAGTCAATTGAACTCGACTGTCAAAATTTTTAGTTGAGGTTCTTGTATAAGTATCATAAATAAATAAATAAATAAATAAATATACGCAATATCGGCTACGCTTAGGTGATATATGTTGCCAGCCCTTACTTGCGTGTAAATTGAAATTGCCATCTAGTTACGAAAAAGTCAACTTTTAAATTGTGATTAATTAAATATTGAATATTGTGTATAGTGCAGTGGTAAGCCTTAATTATAAAAATACTAAAAATTGTACCAATAAATATAATAATAATTTGCAATAATTTGTACATTTATGTAGGAAGTGTTAGTCGATTTGTGTCAGCCGTTGATCATAATCAAAAGGCAATAACTAGTAAGCGGAACACCACTAAAATAATCTCTTTCTACAGTTCTTTCTCTTAGCCAAGATTTTCTTATAGCTAAACAAAATAAAAAGAGATAAGAAAAAGTTTGTCAGTATAATAAGAAGGGGGATATCGCTTTATGCAATTAGTACTTTGTTTTTATACCAAACTTTCACATATACATTGATACAGGGTAATAGACATACGACAATTAAATGTAACGAAACCAAACAATTCGAGAGAGTAAGAAGCGCAAAAAGAAAACAAGAAGAAAGCGGACGAAGAAGGATGATGCTTTCTTGGTGTATTGTTTAACGCTGAATCTTGTCTTTTAACACATCAAAATCATTATGTTTTGTTCTTGTATGTTTCATCTTTTATTTTATTTTTAAATAAAATAGAGATATAAAGCTTTTTAATTATAACAATGTAAACAATAAAAGAAAAAAAAATTCAACAAGCCAACTGAATAAGCAATCTAAAGAAATTAAATGTTACATAAGTTCTGTTTATACGGTAAATCGGCTCTATATATATATATATGTGTGTATACACACATGAATATATACATGTTTATATAGAAAGCGTGCATATATATACAACGTTATATTCTAAAATTTTTTTACCTTTAAAAAAAAAATACTCCATACTGTGACTGTACAAATAAAAATGTTCCAAAACACAATAAAACAATTAAGAAAGTTATATTCGGCGGGGGTTGAATCTCGCATTCCCAAAACTATGCTTTTCGCATTTAACTCTCGAAGTTCTGTTATTTGATACCCATATCGCTGATATTGTTAAAAAAAAATTAATTTCGGTGTCTACCAGAGTCATTTTAGAATTAATCCACTTAAGTAAATAATGTACATTCATATAAGAAATGTACAAAGTAGCTTCAAATATTCTATCCTGTTTGCGTTGTAACAAATGAACATACAACCTCAAAACAGTGAAAAAAAAAAATTTAATCACTTGTAACTTTGTGTGGGCATGGCCGATTGTTTCCATTTTTGGATGTAAAGTGTAGAGTGCTTCATAAAGCAAACATGGAAATTTTCAGACTTTCAAATTTTATAATTTCTGAGTAACGAGCGACAACCCACAAATTTTCGTTAAGAAAAATGGAGTTGCGTTCAGTTTATATTCCATTGCGGGCTTCTGCTTCATCCAAATTGGCCCATTTTTAAATCAACCTGCTTGCAAAAACTTCTAAAGTTTCTACCAAATTTCAAATTGATATCTTAATTTTTGCGATCAGGAGAGTGCCAGCAACGGCGCGGACATTGCTAAATCAACTCAGAATTTTACGCTGATCAAGGATATATATACTTTATAAGGTCTCTGAAACTTCCTTTTCGGTATTACATAAATTATGAAAAAAAACCAAATGAGTATATCCCCATCTCACAGGGGTGGGTATAAAAAACGTTCAAAACATAATACAAAAAAACTTTCAAGAAGGCATAAAAGGAAACTTTCAAAAGTACAGCAAATATGTTAAAAATTTACAATAAATGTATTATAATTAACAATGAATACCTTGAAAATTTATTTTAAAAAACGTATTAAAAATGTAATGGATACCTTACACAGAAAAATTCCAATATTTAAAAATATAAATAATAAAAGTTAAAAAAATGCTAAGATAGACTCAATAGAAAAGGAACAGTGGTATACAAAGGCAAAAACTAAAAGTAATAAAAAGTAATGCTGTATATAAGTGTTTATTTAACAAATTAAACTTAATATAAATTCTTTGAACAACAGAGAATAAAAAAATCAAAAAAAGGCGAGAGAGAATATGACATACCTACTTTTTTCTAATGGTGAAATAAAAATGCTAAGTATGCCAGATAACGTATTCTCATATGAAGTTAAAACGAAAAGAAATAGAATAGAGTCTTGCTATGCCTGACTAGAAAGATTGAAAGTCGTCACCGTTTACTCAATGATAACTTTGAACCATAAAGATGCTGTGAATCAAACCTTGTGTAATGGAATTAATGTGATGGGAACAAAAAGAACTAGAAAATATATATGTTACAACATCACTGCTTATGAATTGTAGTATTGGTACTGACTATTGGCTTAGGGACATGGGGCAAATCAGAAATAGAAGAGGATAGTGACGTAGGCATGCAGACTATGTGACAATTATTGAACAGACGAAGGATATAGCAACATTAATGCACTGTTTAAAAAGAATGTAATATATGTATTTTTTTGTTTTTGTTGTAATGGCCAGCAATTTAGCCAGACAAGCCCCAGTTTAAATCAATAAAAATTATATATACATAAAATTGAACGCACCCTAGCACTTATGCAAGCGAAAATGCCTGAAAATATGTACATATACGCATTGAAACATAGTTCGCGGACGCAGCCCAACATTTACAAGCTACATTCATTTTAGAGCAACAGACGCAATATAGTTCTTTATAACATTGTACGAATGAACAAAATGGTCGAAAATCTCATTATTTTCATACCCCACTAAGCATTAAATCTGAACATAATTATACGCTTGGTCATTTGCGCAAGTGTGAGACATTCTCAAAAAAGCGTAATATTTAAGTCACAAATAAATGTCTCAATATATTGTTTATTTATTTATCCATTCATAGCTTTTATTTATTTACACACAAATATTATCAACATCTAATACAAAGTATATAAAAAGAAGCCAAAAAAAAATGACGAAGTAAAGAAAGAAAAAAAGGAAAAAGTCATGTACACATTTACAACACAAGCGTACCAACAACCGTTACGGATCAGAGCTGTGAGTAAACTCGTAGATCATTGTAATCATGCAAAAGCATGGCTACTGATAAAAGCGAACAAATTCAGTTAACTTTCGAATGATACTAACACATTAAGATTACAAGTTCAGTACGACGGTAACTCTGTACAAGCGCTGTGTGTCATATCTTTCTCTTTATGCAAAAAAATTTTGCAAATTCTTCTTTATTGCTTTATACGTTTTTAAAAGTGTTCAAATTTATTAAACTATATTGAGCTTTTTGTGTGTTCATTGCTAAAACCTATCATCGCGGATACCGTACGTGTTTCCATTAAATCCAAAACATTTGACATTATCCCTGAGAATAATTATTTTGTCTTTTGACCGCTATCGGCTACCGGCAACGGTTGATGTAGCTTGGTACAAATGTAAAGTAGAACTCTACATTCCAAATCCCATGAGGTGTAGAAACTGCCAACGCCTGGGCCATACGGCAAAAAGATGCACTAATGCTGCATCTTGTGCTAACTGTGGTCATCCTCCACATACTGAAAGCTGTACCCGTAGTTTCTGCATAAATTGCAATGATCAACACTCAGCGTTAGACAAACAATGCCCACGTTTTGTACAGATGCGTGAAATACTAAAAATCAAAACAGAAAATTACTGTAGCATGAGCGAAGCGCGACGCACATACCGGGAAAGAAATCCATCTGTAGCCCAAGGAATTGGCAAAAGTAATACCTACGCTGCTGTTGCCTCGCAAAACATGCCTAGTAAGCCTTTAACTCCAACTCCCTCCAAAGAAAAACCTGTTTCCCCTTTAACCAAAAAGTATATTGCGAAGCCAGTTACATCACCCGCCAAAGATAATATTGATAAAACCAAAACAACATCAAATATTGAAACAATTGAAACAACAACATATATGCTAAAATCTAATATACCAAGCTATCCAGAATCTCCAGCTCTCAACTTTACTCAACAAACTACAAATGGTAATGAACCCATTCTTTCATCCATTAATCAACCTTCAATTTCAAATTATTCACGTGCGCCCACTCGTTGCGCTTCAAATGTACCAAACTACCTAAGTACAGATTATTCTGCTGGTAAGAATAAATCACTCACGAAAAATTCCTATAGCGACCTTCTCGACGGAGACGCTGACATGGCAACCTAATCCTCCTTCCACTCTGCTTCCATGTCATTACAATTAAATAAAGTTTTTAAAATCCTACAATGGAACATTAAGGGACATATTAATAATTTTGATGAAGTCCGTACACTCATAAGTGATTTTAATTCAACCTTTTTATCGCTTCAAGAAACCCATTGTAGGAGCTCTCTTAATTCTATTCCACCCAAATCATATACTGGATACTTCACGAATGCTGATTAAAATTCATATTCCAAACAAGGAGTAGGTGTTTTTATAATATCAAGTATACCTCACAAACGCATAAATTTAAGCTCATATATACAAGTCATAGCCATACAAATAATGTTAAACATAAAATTTACAGTGCTTTCGCTCTAAATCCCACCTTCGCAATGGTTTTCTCAGCAAGAATTCTACAATTTATTCTCCATATTTTCCCCCCATTAATAATATGCGGCGACTTTAATAGTTGGAATATCATCTGAGGGTCAACAGTGAACAACACTCGCGGTAGTTTTTTAGAAAAGGCCTTCATTCAAAGCAATCTCTGCGTTTTAAATGATGGAAAACCAACGCAGTTTTCAACTCATCATACTTTTTCACATATTGATTTAACATGTTGCTCTCCCTCACTTCTTCCTTCTTCCTGGTCTATTTTTGATGATCTGCATAATAGCGATCACTTTCCAATCGTAATCGATCTTAAACTTTCATCGTCCCCTGTTACTCCAGTAAAACAGGCCAAACTCCTCCTAGATAAAGCGGATTGGTTCAACGATTCCAAACAGGTGGAGTTATTTTTGAATTCAAAGCCATTTAACGGAAACTGCAACCATGATGCTGGTATTATGTCTAAAGCGATTCGCACGGCTGCTCATCTTTCTATTCCTCAATCCAACACCTCTTTTAAACGAGCTAGGGTTCCATGGTGGAAAAACACGCTTTCGTTTCTGAGGAAAAATAAAATGGATCTATGGCACTGCTTTAAGAGATGTCCTGATCAGAATCGCTTATTATTATACAAAAAGGCCAATGCTCTAATCAGGAAGTAACTACGAAAATCAAAGGCACTTAGTTTCGAACTTTTTTCGAGAGGAATTAACAGAAATAAATCAATGAAAGTTGTCTGGAACAAAATCAACAGACTTAATGGAACTTCAAATCTGAACGAAATCTCTGCCATCTGCACTCCCAATGGAACTTTAACTGATGTAGCTGAGATTTCTAATTACTTTGGAAAAGTGTGGTGCGAATACTCCTCTGACAGCAACTTCTCCAGTGCTTTCATCGAAAATAAAAGGACTCCAATATCTCTTTCAAATAATATTGATAGATGTGCCATGTTCCTTGGAAATTGCATATTCACCTTAGAACTTGGAAGTTGTCTCTCCAATTTGAAGGGGAGGACACCTGGTCTAGACCGCATCTCATACCATATGATGAGCGCTATGTCTAAGTCTAGTAAAAAAAATTACTGGGCCTATATAATACGGTATTTTTGACTGGCCCTATACCCTACATGTGGAAACTGGCAACAGTTCTTCCAATTCCAAAGTCAAAAAATGTCTCCATCGCATCGGACTATCGCCCAATCTCTCTTTTATCTTGCCTCTCAAAGGTATTGGAAAATATTATGGCATCTAGATTATCTTGGTTTCTTGAGTCAAAGAATCTGATAACAAAGCAATAAGTTGGTTTCAAGCGGATTAGAGGGTGCATCGACGCTCTATTACATATTGTTTATTTTACAAGCAAAGCAATTTCCGAACGAAACCATGTAACAATTCTTTCAATTGATTTTGAAAAAGCATTTGACAGAGTTGGTCTTCATGTTATTTTAAGACTCTTTAAATCATGGAATGTTGGACCCAAATTCTTCAACTACATCAAATCATTCATGTCGCATCAGCGGTTCAAAGTTAGAATCAACAATCATCTCTCTGATTCTTTTCCGCTAATAAATGGCATTCCACAAGGATCTCCTCTCTCTGTCACGCTTTTCCAGATCGCTTTCAACGAAATTAGCAAAATTCTTTTCCGTGTACCAAGAGTAGACCATTGTCTCTACGCGGACGATGTATACATTTTTACAAAAGAAAACGACAACACGAAAGCAATCAACACCCTCGAATCTATTGCACGAGAGATCTCCACATGGGTAAACTCGTCAGGGGCTAAAATTTCTACACAAAAATAAAAAAAAAATGCACATTTGTCGAAAACAAATGTGCGATGCAGGAAACCTACTGATGCATATTAACGACTTACTAGTACTAAATGTGCAGACGCTCCATGTTCTCGGGCTCACGTTTTCCAACAATTATCGTTGGAAAGCACACTGTCTGCTGTTAAAAAACTCCCTTTTAACAAGGGTAAATTTCATACAGTACGTTGCTTAGAGAAGCCATGCCCATATTAACAATATTGCTTATCTTACCAAAATGCTTGTGTTAAGCAAGATTGAGTATGCTTTGATAATTTATGGCAATAGCTACAAATCTAATAGCAACATCCTTAGACGGGTCTACCACCAAGCAGTCAGAGCAAGTTGTTATGCTTTTCGGACGACGCCCATAAATAACATTATAATCGAAACTGGTCTCCCAACTTTAGAAAATAGACTTTATGAGTTAAAAGCCAAAATAGTCCCCAAGCTGCTTAATTTAAACAAATCTATTCTCGGTGATGACGTGAGAAAGATGAGATTTAGAACTTCCAAATTATGAATGCATCTACATTTTCCAATCGAAGAAATACTCAGTAGTGAGAGGATTCCTCCCTGACAGTGAAAGCTTCTTGCATTTTTCAGATTTAATTTCATAAAATTTAAGAGCACCATGTAAACCAAATATTTAAGTCAATTTGAAACTTATACGAATGCGATTCCATGAAAACTGAAGAAGCCGGTTTCATATCGGCAGCCTCACACAAAGGGAATACACCTGATTTGGAATGGAAGACTGACTAAAAATCTTCAAGATTGTGTACGTGATGGAAAGCTATCAGGCGCACAACTACATTTTAGAGATCTTAAATCATATTCGTCATGTTCTGAAATAATCAAATCGATTTTTATATGGGTAATTCATCAGCAATTTAAATAACTTAAATCGGAAGCAACAGTTGAAAGTTTTTTCGGCAGTATCAAAAAAACAGATTCGAGGTTTCAACATCACCAGAGGATTCAGAGTCGTTGAAAGAGGCATTGGAGTGATATATGGAGATTCCTCTTTTGAAAAATCTTATAAAAATTAGAAGTAATAAAAGTGAGGATTTTTCGACCGAAAGTATCTACAACAACTTTGTTGATTGAGGTAATCTTCGGGAAATTCACCAAGCAAAGATCTATTAATCCATCATTGCAATTAGAACGATTATATTGAAACAGGTTTGAGTCAAATATTGCCTTGAAGAACTCTATTGCTCTATCAGATGCTGATTTGGGAACCACAGAGTCTAAATAAGCGCTATTAGATCAACTGACTTGCGGTGAATTAAAGTCACTGTGACAATAAATTGGAAATGATTCCTGGCGGGCACGTTGATTTATTTAACAAAATTTCCTTGTTTCCATTCGGAACTAATGTTTTAAAGGTAAGATAGCTTGAAGTTGGAAAATTTTTCTATGAAAAGCTTTTAAAAATCTGCGCCTCGTTTCCTACAGTCAGATCATGACCAATGTAATCTTTTTGTTTGATCTGGGAATGTATCTGCAGCTCGGACGGTAATACCTGGACATTTCGCGTAACAATATCGTTCGCAAAAACTGGTAAAACAAGCGGATTCACGGTGAGTTTTGTGCGACATGGTGTAAATAAGCATTCCATATTAAAAGAAGCGGACAAGATAGAAGTTCTGTAAAGAAAATAGGAAAAAAACAAAGTTTTTCCAAGTATTCGTAATGTTTGCCTAAAAAGCACAAAAATCAAAACAGGAAAAAAGTTTTCTCTCAAAGATTCAACTCACGCCTCACTTTGGTAGTCAAGGATTTATTACGTTAATATCTTATGATATTACTTATTTTGTTTCGGACTGACCTTAGCTGCATATTGACGGATAATGGCCGTGGACAGTGTAAATTGAAGAGTTTATTATGCGTAACAAATACGGACGCGTTGACATCATCATTCGTGAGATTCCACGCGATGTCAGCTAATATATTTCAGAGTTCGTAAAAAGACTGGTTTTGCTTTGCATGAAAGAGCTCCAGCTCTTATACTTATACTACGCCTAGCCTACTCTTATCCTATCTTACTCTCTAACACTCCTCTCTCCTCAGCCAGAGACGGAGAACCCGTGAGGCCAAAACGAGGGACGACTTTGGGTCCTCATAGATCCTGCGTTCTTCGGGGCAAAGAGAAGTGGCTGATGACACGCCTCTCCGGTATTGGCCGGTCGGTGATGGCTTCGTTGTGGCGCTGTCGCTTGCTGCTGCAGTTATGTTGGGCCGAACGTGACCGCAGAGCCTGCTGCTTGCGCTGAGCAGGTTGCTATTGTCGATGATGGTGCAGAGCCTGTTGCCGGAGTAGAGAAAGGTGCTGTTGTTTTCCTGGGATGGTGCAGAGCCTGTTGCCGCAGCAGAGCAGGGTGCTATTATCTTGGTGCGGCTTTCCGACATCGGGCTGTCGGATCGTTGACCATTAGTCACGTCAGCTCCGGTGTACCTTTGGCTTTCCGGCATTGAATCGCCGGACCATTGGCCAGGGAGGTACGGGACGTGCCAACGTTGGCCGCTATGGGCGACTATTTTGGTTGACAGACCTTTGGCTGCGGATGACTTTGTTGTTGACTTGCTGATAGACTGTTGACGAAATTGTGGTGCACTTAATGCGGTTGGTATGAGCGTGGTTTGTTGTAGTCATGATTGGTTCACCGGTCCGAGACGTATGGCTCTAACCGATATGTAGCCATATGCTGCCAAAAGTCTGACCTTAGACTTTTAAAATAAGTAAGGTACAACGGGGGTCAGGTTGCCCAGGGGATCCTCTCTGCGGGGAATTGCTGGCTGCAGTTCTTGCTGCAGCAGAATCCTCGTAGTGTGGGTCCTCTGCCTGACCGCTGGGACGGCCCCTAGGGGAGTCTCGTGGTGGCTGTGGTTGCCCCCAATATCGCGGGAACATTAAATATTTGAGGTGTTAGGTAGGCCTCGCCTCAGCCAGTAGGAAGGGCATGCCATGCCCATGCCCTTGATCTGGAACTACAGGGAGCCTCCCTGCTCCCTGTGGGACGTAATTGACGTTTCACTCCGTGTGCCAGCGGGCACCGCAGGGTTGAGCCTTTCCGGCAGGCGTTAAACCCCCTGAAACTACTTCTGTAGTCATGATTGGGGTGATAGACTATGCTTTAACGGGGAGCATAGACTGCCGAAACCTTCGCCTCTTAGTGGCTGGCGAAGAAGGGTTTAAAGTTTTGGACTACTATAATTCGGCGACGAGTTACCAGAGAGAGGGGTTCATTGGAAGATGAACTCTTCATGAAACTAATTACTACCTAGGAAGCTAATAGGAATAGGAAGTGCATGGTAGATCGCCTGCCATGTCAGTGCATTGCCCGAGGCTTATATATCTCGATGAAGAGTAGTTCTGGTTTTGGTTAACCGGGATGGTATGGCTAATCCAAAGGCAAGTAGTCTGAGTGGTCAGCTGTGCAAAGTACGCCTAAGACTTTGTATTATAAACTGGGAGCCACGCGGGTTAGGAGGCTCGCTCACTAAGCCATGTATGCCTGCGGGTAAATGATAGGATTGAAATTGAAGTCGTAACGAAAATTTAAAATTTTCTCATATGTAAGACATCTTATAAAATGTAAGATGCATTGGATTTACTTGATTTACTCTTTTCTCAATATATAAAATTATACTAAATAATTTAAAGCTGTTTTGGTCCTTTTGCCTTGAATATGTACCTCCAAGGGATGCATATGAGAGTATTATAAATCCTTAAATAAAATAAAATGAGTCCATTATATGTATAAATAAAAGAAAAGGAATTTGACGGAAAGCTTTTTTTTCCCTTCTTGCCTATTTTTACCCTTTAAATTATACGCTTTGAGTTGTATATCCACGGATGCCTAGCGGCAATGGTGGTAATTGATCAACGGCGCTTGTGGAAGCCTTATGGTGGAAGCAAGCGCATTATTCTTTTCCCTTTCTCGAATTCTTTTGAGTTGATCAATTTGTGAGCCCTGACTGCTTGGGTGCGGCCCTTCGGGCAGTACTCGTGGTGGTTGGGGTTGGCAGTTCCAAGCCAAAGTGGAACAGCTAGGCCTCACCACTGACCAGAGTGGGGTTTATTGATCCATACGTAGTAAACTGTCTGGACTCTGGTGCTGCTTAGGCCCCTACTCTGTAGAGATTGTCTAACTCGTCAAGGGGCATATATTACGCTTAAAGTGGCTTGGGCCACCGTGAGGTTAAGCCATCATGGCAGGAACCCACGTTAAACCCAAGTTACAAATCTGTAATCATGGCTGTTGTGGCGTTGAATTTACTGTGATGGTTGTCACTTTATTTACCTTTTATTTATATACCATTATCACCGTTGTCGTTGTTTGTTGTTGCGGTAACAGTTGATGTTAACGCTAACGATGTTATGTTGGCGATCGCTGTTGTCGCTGTTTACTGTGGTGGTAGTTGCTGGTGCTGTAATTTTAGTTGTGTGGACCTTTAAGCTGGGTTTGTTACATCTGTGACCGTTTTGTGATTATGATGACAGCCACCTGTAGCCGTTGTTGTGGTAATAGTTGGGGTTATCGCTAACGATGTTGCGGTTATGATAGTTGTTATCGTTCTGTTGTTGATGTAAATGTTGATGGTGTTGCTGTGATTCTGTTGATGTAATCGAAAGCACGTTGCAGTCTGGACTGGCACTCTTGAATAATCTATGCCGGGGAGTAGCCAGTTGAATCTGAAATTGCTGTGTTCATAGCTAGGGCGATTTCGGGCAACCATTGGTCCCATGCGGAGTGTTCGTGTTGGCAGAATTGTGCAATCGTCGTCTTAACCGTTCGATTGACCCTCTCGCTGGGGTTTTCCAGGGGTGTGTATGGTGTGGTGAGCCTGTGTTTGATTCCGATTCATTGGAGTTAGCTTCGGAAATGTTTATCGGTGAATAGGGCACCATTGTTGGTGCCAATTTCTCGCGGTGTACCGAACTTACTGAGGATGCGCTCTCGAAAGGCATTTATCAGCGTGACTGTGGTGGCTCGTTTGAGTGGGACTAATTCCACCCATTTGGAGAACTGGTCAACAAACACCAAAAGCATCGTATGCCCCGCCTTCATTTGTGGTAGTGGCCCCACGAAGGGTGCACAGACTGCCGACCACGGCTCTATCGGCAGGGCCGTCAACATTTCTCCCACCGGCTTCTGCTGTTCTGGTTTGTATTGTTAGCAGCTCGGGTAATTCCGTACATACAGGGCGATGTCTCGGTGCATCCCAGGCCAGTAATATCGACTGCAGAATCGTCGTGTTCTTTTACATATACCGAGGTGTCCCACTGTGGGTTCGTCGTGGTTCTCCCGCAGAATCCCAGTCCTCGCGGGTGTTGGTACGAATAATTTCCATGCTGCTGCTCCCTCGGGCATGCTGTTCTGTGGAAAATGCCGATATAATCGCCCGTCGGTAATGACGAAATCGGGGAACTTCTGGGGTTCTGCGTGGGCCTCCTGTAGTTTCTTAGCATGCTACGGGTGTCTTGGTCTGGGTCACCGCGCGGTTGATTTCCTAAGGCAGTTGTCGGGGAAGCGCATCGTCGACGACGTTTCTCGTCCCGCGTCGGCAATGGATCACAAAGTCGTACTGTTGCAGTTCTAAGGCCCATCTGGCTAATCGGCCCGTCGGGTTGTCCATGGAATTCAGGGATAAGTGATCGGTTACGACATGGAAATGATACCCTTCCAGATATGGCCTCATTTTTCGGATGCGGAAGATTATCGCCAGGCACTCCTTCTCTGTGGCCGTGTAGTTATTATCGGCGCTATTCAAGTGTCGGCTGGCAGATGCGAACACCCGTTCTTCTCCGTCGGTTTATTGCATCAAAACAGCTCCTAGCCCGGTGTCTTTGGCGTCCGTCTGCATGGTGAACAGCTTTGTAAAATCCGTACAGACCAGGATTGGACTCTGAATCAGCTTGGCCTTCATAATCTCGAACGCCGTTTGCTGTTCTTATGTCCAGCACCAGTGTTTCCCCTTCTTCAGTAGTTCAGTGAGGGGCGTCGAAATGTCCGCGAATTCCGATACGAATCGTCGGTACAACCGAGCCATGCCAATTTTGATGTCGCGAGTGCTCGTGGGTATTGGCATCTTACTGATGGCGGCCGTTTTCTCGATGTCCGTTTGAATAGCCTGCTCAGTAGTTACATGGCCGAGGTATTTCAGCTTTCGCTTGATAAACTCGCATTTTTCCGCGTTGATTCGCAGATTGGCGGCTCTCAGGCGGCGGAACATTTCTCGGAGGTTAGCTAAGTGCTCTCCCAGCGTCTTTCCGATGACGTTGATATCATCCAGATATGCAAATGCATGTGGCTCCATATATCGGGCCGATCACACTGCCCTAAATGCCGTGTACGCTCGGCTCATGGCCTCGAGTGGGATTTTCCAGTACCGGTCTTTGAGGTCTACGCTGCTTACGCATCGGCCTTCGCATAATTGTTCGAGGATGGCTTGAATTTGCAGTAACGAGTATGCGTCGGGTACCGATTTGTTGTCAAGGTTGCGAAAGCCCATGCAAATAGGCCAGGTACCGTTCTCTTTACGTGCTAGGGTAATCGGTGTGTTATACGGGCTTTTGGCGGGCTCGATTTGCCCATTCGCGATCAGTTTGTTGACCTCGGCGTTGATCACCGCTTGCATAGCCGGGTTGCGGGAGGCGTATCGTAGTTTGAACGGTCGGTCGTCTTTCATGACAATCTTGTGCTCGGCGATGGTGGTGGCTCCCTGAAAATTCGCGAACTTTGGCAACTCTTGCTGCAGGCAGCGTTCGATGCAGCGCTGCTCTTCCTCGGTCTTCAATCATGGCCTCTCAGTTGTATGATGGTCGTCTTTCGCAGTCTGCGGGCTTCCATGGGGCGCATTGATACTATGACGTGTCTGGTTCTTCATCGTCTTAGCGACAAGCTCTCCTGTGGATACTTGGGTCGGAGTCTCGTTGGGCTGGCACGTAGCCGCTTTGCTCGCGCATTGCAGCTTAGCCCCAAGCGCCCTGAGGGAATTATATCCCATTAATAACGGCTCTGCTGCCCCGGGCATGCCAACAAGATAAAGGTGGGTGGCACGGTCTCCGAATCGGACCGGACACGTGAACGCGCCACTGGTCTCCACTACGGTTCCGTCGGCTAAGCGAACCTTCATTCGGTGCGGGCTTCCCCAACACGTTCTTTCGATCTCGCGTGCCAGGGTTTCTGCGATGAAGCTGGGCGTCGCGCCTTTGTGCGCCGTGGCGGTGACTCGCCGCCCAGTGACGATGACAGTCGCGCTGATCCGGCTTTCCGGCCGGTTGAGCCCCCATTTGCTGACTACTTCGATGACCGGTCTTGCGTCAATCGCTACCGGGAAAACTCGGCCAAACGGGGCGGCGAGTTGACTGTTCCCTCTGGTATCGTTGATTGATGTCACTATAGATGGGAAGATTGCCGCTGCTCCTTTATCGTCCGGCCCTTTTATCGTCATCGGTACTTGCAGAGTTGCGGCGTTCGCCGGTAGGTGCACGGGTGCCTTCTCATCTATGGGCATTCCTTCGGCCCCAGTTCTGGCATGGAAGGCTGGTGACAGCGACCGCTGCCTGGTGAAGGCCTCCAGCTAGGTCTTTAACTCTAGCAGCCGCGTGATGACCTCGGGCTTGTGGTCCTGATTGATGAATTGTGCTTAACGCCTCCTCATTTCATGGCCGGTCCCGGTGATGTCTAGGTCGAACACCCCTAGGCAGGCTTGGAGTTCATCTCGGCGTAGGGAGTTCACCCAGGTGACGTGAAGCGGCGATGTCATGTTGGCGATTGGATGGATTATACTAGCTTAATTAGACGTAGTAATTCCATGGACACTTGGATGTTCTACTTTCTTCTCTTGGTTATTTCCTTTTTTGTATTTTGTTTGCTGTTTTTTTTTTAGGATTGGTTGGGGTTTTTCTTTTCTTCCTTTTTTTTTTTGCCCGTACAAATTTCTCTGGAGTGGTTAGTAACTTATGCCTATACCACAGGGATGCGTAAAACCCTCGGTTTATAAAACGCTTTATAACTTGACATGTGAGCTGTTCGCACGTACATTATTTTGCGTTCGTTCAGACAAATCTTGGAACAGAAAGTTATTTCTTAAGGATTTCAAGAGATATTGTATTGTAAAGTTTTCATCTTCCCTTTTTTTTATGTATATATATATATATATATATATATATATTTATATATATTTTATGTTCTGTTACAAGTTGGTTTAGTGACTTTTAATTCTTAACGAATTTTGTTTTGTTGACGTCATGAAATCGTGTACAAATGAGAGAAGTGAATATCTAAATAAATATACCACAATCTAAATGGGTTTCTATTCCGTCTTTCCAATAAATAAAACTAACAATTGAAATCAAAGCCCTATCAACTTAATGCTAAGCTCGACACAATAAAGTATTCACTTCTTTCGACTTTATTTAATTCGATATTCTGGCTGTACGTTCGCGTCCCTTTGACTATAACAAGAATGTTTCGTTTACTACGCAATGAAGTAATATATTCTACTCTTTTCTATTTGTAATTCTATATTTTTTTTTTTAAACTCTTACTAGATACTCCCAATGTAATGAGGAATATTGTAAGATTTTCCTCCTTCCTTTTTTTTATTTTTAAAGAACTTATGTACTTGTTGTATTTGCCTTAGGTTTCAAAATTATTTGTTCTCCGGTCTGAGCATTGGAAAAGATATTTCATGTCCTGTATTTGTTTTATTGTATTTCTGAGTCTTTAGTTTTGAAAATTTTTTTCTCTCCTGTCGGAGCATTGGGAAAATATATTTCGTACCTTGTAATTAGTTTATTGTATTTTAAGAGAACCCTCCTTTTTGAGGTTCCTTCGTTTGAGATCGGTCACAACGTTGGTGATATGTGCAACCGTATGAGTGCTTTGCTTCAAGGGAACTTGTCCCTGACTTGCAAAGTATAGTTGCTAGCGATATTTTCCAAATGCTATGACAAGGTGCATCTCATATACAGAAGAAACTATAGAGCGTTGGTACGCGTTATCACAGAAATGGCGGGAGTGTAATAAGATCTTGTAGAATGCAATTGTGTGATTTCCGAGTTCATCAATTTAGAATATTTTCTTTTATGATTGGTTGCTCCCTTTATCTCTTGCGTCTTCATTGCCTGCACACATGCATTATACAAATCTTTCCCTCGATTTTTCGTATTCCGTCTTTCTTGCGAAAAGCTTTGTTATTCTTCGTTGTTAAAAGCAATTAAAACTATTTTAGAAAGACAGACAAAGCTACCTATAAAATAGGTTTATTTTGCCCTGCGATCTTTACTTTGATTCTTCCTTTTGCAGATCTTCGTCGCCTCCCCGAATTTGATTTCAGAACGAGAGGTTTTTAACCAAAGCGGCAGTGGCTTCCCAAATGTTGTTAAAGGGAGAAAGGTTCACGGAAACATTTTGTCAGATCCTTACTATTATTATTTCTGTCCTTGGAAGTATTGGTTCGAAGGACCTTCGGTTTTCTCTTACAAACAAACAAGCCTCCTGCTGGGGTATGTAGGCCATTCGCCCGTTACCATTCTTAGAATTGGCAATCCGAGAAATTCTTTTAAAAACAAAATCGTGAGACGTCATACTTTCAGGTTCTTTCCCCAAAAAAATTATTTCTTGAGTTGTGTGTTATTCAATTTTTCTTCAAGAGAGGAGGGACTTGGCCATACTCGTAATTATTTAATTGACTATTTAACACTGAACGGCCGCCTATATTTGGTTTCCCACAGTATTGTTATTATCACTTCTCCTTTATATTTATTTTATAATTCACCGTTGTTATTCTACCTTTTCCTTTAAGTTTTTTTGCAATTTCAATTTCTACAATTCATCAGAATTTGGTTGCTACGGCAGAATCCTATACACGGTGCGAAAATTTTGGTTTTTTTTTTTTATATAACAATAGATTGATATTAATAGGCCGCTTGATGCGCGCTACGCGAATAATTGCGGTTGCTGCCTTCGTATACAACTTCGTACCTTTCCTAGTTCTGCCCTGTAGCTTTAGTTCACATTAGTTCTTTGTAAAAATTCTGATCTGAGATCTAAATCTTGTTGGTGGGGTAAAATTCTGATATTTGCGTGTGTTTTATGTCTACAGGTAGCTTACTGATCTGAACTCACTCCCTGTTGTAGTGGTGGAGGTACCTGTGATTGATGCTGTCCTTGATGTTAAAGAAGTTGTTGTTGTTATCGCTGTTGTTGTTGTAGTTGTTGCTGTAGTTGCGCTGGTTGTTACCCTCGTGTTTGGTGAGATTACTGTTGTTGCTGTTGTATGTGCGGTTGCTCTGATATTTGATAAGGTTCTTGGAGCTGTTGCTGTGGGTGAGGTGGGACTGCGTTGACGGTCGGCTGGCAGTTGTCGGGTGACTTAAGTGCACCGAACCTGCCTGCACAGCTGTTGCTATTGCGGCTGTTGTTGGTGAACAGAATGATGATGGAGCTGATGAGGGTGTTGCTGCTGTTGACCTAGGCACCCCAAATAAATAAAACGTTAATGCTTGTTTCTGTTATTGTTATAAATTAAGTTTGTTTTTTTTTCTCCCCGCTCGGTTTTTCCCTCCTTGCATAGCAGGTGCTGTTGGGTCGGTTTCACTATCTCTCTTCCCTTTCACAATCGGTCTCGCCCGCACCACTTCGCAGAATCGATGTTGGTTTCTTATGATATTTAGCTGAACAATTCGCCAATTTATTGCCACGTAAAAGAGCTACTGAACGCTATGCTTAAGTTGCGTCTTTAAATGCTTGATTCCTCTTTATATTTTCGCGAAATTGTTTAGTATTTGTAGCTTTCCTTTCCCGTTCCCTCTTAGATCGTTCTTTCGTATGTTGTGTTTACAAAAAAATTACTCTTTTGGTTGAACCTTCAACGTCTTTCTCTTAGTTCTGTTGCAAAAGGTTTGTTTTTTCTTTATTTTTATTTTTTTTGTTCCTTTCACTTGCAAATGTAAAATCATGCCACTGATTCCCTCGTTGACTTATATTTTGTTGATCCTGGTATTTATTTGCTAATGCACGTTTGATTGTGAGATTTTAATGCATATTCTTCTTCTCCACGATAACCTTTTGTTTGTTTTTTTTTTTGGAGTAGTTTTAATTAACCTTGGCTTGTCCTTCGCTTTTCGGTTTTTAAAAAAATTTTGTTAGTTACCTTTGGCATTGATTTGTCTTTGCCGATCTCTTTGTTTTTTTTTTTTTTTGTTTTGAATTGTATCGCTACCTTTATTATTTTTTCCTTTTTTTTTTTCTTTCGTTCGTAAAGGCAATTTTGTTAACAATTTAGTTCTGTCCTGTACCTTTTAATATATATATTTTTTTCAGTTTCATACAAATGCTTTTATTACATATGCCTATTCGCAAATTGTTTGCGCGCCCAAACAAGCCTACACACGCAATTGTTAACGTTCATTTAATTCTTCCGTCACACTTTTCGTTCGTACTTCTTTTTAAATGCATTTGCAAACACATCAACTTTCCACTTGAATCAATTCCAGTTCTTTTCAATTTTTATGTAAGCGTTATTTGCCATATGTTATGGCTGTTAAAGTTTATATTCTTTTTGTCACGGGTTTTGCAATATTATTTTAAATTTATTTAAGATATATTTGGTATATAATTTTTCTTTTTCTTTCAGCGCATTAATTTCGGTTTAACCTTTTATCGTCTAAATTGAGCTTTTTCTTTTTCTTTTGTTTTGTTTTTTTTTTATTTATTTCTTTCACACCGCTTGCACTCTTTTTTTTGCGTTACGATTTCTTGCGGCCGACCCGCACAATTTGGCTACCGTTTTTTTAATCCTCTCCTATATTCTCCGGTCATTTTGCCAACCATGATCAATTCGCCTTTCTTTGGTTTTTTTCGCCGTATAGCGGATTTTAGGCGAAGACCTTTCGGTACTTTATTTAGCACCGGCTCTTATGTGATCGCCAATGCCTATCTTTGTTGTTGCGTGTGTGGGTGCCCTTATTTACTTGAGTTGGTAGTTGTGCGTTTTTCCCCTTTTTTTCTTTATTAACGTATAGTCACTAGCATTTAGAGACTTTAGTTTTCTAATGCTTGACAAGCAATGTTCATTTCATAGATTTTGCAGTTGTTTTATTTATTTCTTTTTTTTTTAAACACATTTTTATGCACACTTGCAACTATTCAATTATTTGCATTATGCGTTGGTTTTTATGTAAATTCCATTATCTTAAGAACCCCTTTCTCTTTTTTGAAATATTTTCTGTTTATTTATTTATTTATTTATTTATTTCATGTAAATTTTTTTTTAATGTTTCGTACTTGCTTTTGTCCCCTTTTTTTTTTATTTCTCAACCTTTTCTTTTTTTTTTTTGTCCAATGCTGTTTTTCCTCTTTTGTATATTTCAAATATGAAAACTTTGTCTTTGTTTAATGATGGTATCGATCGTTCTTTTGTGTCTTTTTTTTTCTTTTTTTTTGTATTTTTTTTTTTTTTTATTGGTTCACTTCGCTCCTGGTTTTTTGAAAAAATATAAAGGTCCATGCGCCACTTGTGAGAACGTTTCCGTCCCTTTCCTCAAGGCTGGGGCAGCTCAGCGGCCCAGGGTAATGGAAACGCACAAGGAATTTGTATTTTGCAGGGATCTTTCGTTCTAGTATTTTAATCTAAATCTTATTGCGACTACTATGACTCGATAACTACGTCTCCCTTAGTCGTCGACTGCATTCCAACTCTCTTAACCTACCCTTAACATATGCTTATCTGGCCTATTCTCTTCTTATCCTATCTTAATCTATTCCTTTTCTATCTTAATCTATTCCTATCCTATCTTAATCTATTCCTATTCTATCTTAATCTATTCTTATTCTAAGTGTATCTTATTCTTATACTGCGCCTATCCTACTCTTATCCTATCTTATTCTCTAACGACTTTGGGTCCTCACAGCGCATTCTTAGGTGGTGGTATAATTTTCCTAAACTTGACCTATCTAACGCATACAATCAACTTGAATTAAATGATCAATGTCAAAGCTTTGCACTTGGAGCACGCAGATGGGCACATTGAAGGTAAAGCGCCTACAATTTGATGCTAAAACAGCGGTAACCTTATTTTTAAAAAAAATGAAAATTTGCTATGTGGTATTCCCAATGCTGTTGTTTATTAAGTTTATCAAACATATCAATTGGTGGAAAGAGTTTGGAACAACGTACTAGATTATTAAAAGCGATTTTACAAGAGTTGCAGGCCATTGGTCTCAAACTCCCGAAAAAGAAACATTTTCAGTTGTCTTTCTTATTACAAAATGAAAAATATATTTATTAGGCAATTAATGTATCTTTGGTGAAAATAAAGGATTACCAATAGTGACTTCAGCACGTTTACAGATGTGGGCACTAGCATTATCCGAGTTGAACTACACTGCTGAGCACGTTAAAGGATCCAGTCGTGGAGGTTGACATAGTGTATCTCGTATGCCACAAAGAAATTTTATTCATGGTTACTAAGAGAGAACAGATGTTTATGTAATTAAAACTGAAAAACAATTATATTGAAAGTTCAAGCATATTGCAACTCGTAGAGACGCAATTCTTCAAGGAAAAGTCAATGAATGAGAAAGTAATGAATTTTGAATTTTTCGAAACAAACAAATAGAGCTGTCAGCAGAATATGATTGGGCTATGCGTGAATATAAAACTGCCATACCACAGATATTTCGAAAGCAGTTACTCAATCAATTGCATACATCACATCTCGGTAATGTAAAGACAAAAGCTTGAGCAAGATCATTATAATTGATAAGCAACTAAAATCAATATTACAACCGTGTAAGCCTTGCCAAGGGTTCCGAAGAAGTTCGGAGAAGAATCCGCTTAGCCCTTGGATGGCTTGTAATAAAATATGGAGCAGAATACACATTCTTTACGCGGCCCATTAATAACATTTACTCCTTTTTGTTAGTTGACTCCTTTTCGAAGTGGGTCGAAGTATTCCAAACAAAAACTATTATTGCAAGCTTTACAATTATTAAATTACGCGAACTTTTGTTACGTTACGGGCTACCAGAATGGACGACAATTTACGTCAGCCGAATTTAAAGAATTTTTATCGATGAATTTAATTAGTTACATACTTACCCGTCGGGTACATATCGCGCAGAATACGCGTTGATTATCCAATTAATAACAGTTACGTTTTTTTTGTTTGTTGTCTGCGTTTGGAAATGGGCTGAAGTATTCCAAATAAAAAAATAACTTAAAGATTTACAATCGTTGAACTACGCGAACTGTTTTCACTTGGCGGTCTAAGTGAAATTGTTCTTAGCCATAATTGGAGACAATTTACTAAGACTTTAGTCTTAGAATTTATTCTCTGGCAAAATTTATCAATAATAATAAACACATACCGTTTCTGCACAATCGGCAACCGATGGACAAGCTGAAAACTTTGCGAAGACTTTCGATAAGACTATTCTTGCTGGTATTAAGGCAAAACGTCGTTGTGATATCGAGAGAACGATTCAGCAATTCTTGATTGATTACTGACACAGTACACATTGTGCAACGGAATTTCCAAAATATTTTTCGGAAAATCGTTGAAAACTCGCTGTACGAATTTAAAGCCTTCAATAACAAAGAACAAATTAGAAGAGCAATAGTCGAAATACATAAAGAATTAAAAACCGAAGGAAACATCGATTTCACAAATGGTCAACAAGTCCTTGTTCGAGACTATGCGAACCTCAACACACCTGGATGGGAGCAACTAATAAACAACAGCTTCCATTTATATCATATTGCTGCATATTAAGTTACAATAACAATAAAATAAAGCGTCATGTAAATCAACAGGAATCAACAAGTTTTGAGATCGACTTCTGTAGGTAAAAATGATGACAAATGGGAAATACCAGTGCACATAACGATTCAGTTCGATGTTTTTGCCCTTTCTCTACACGTTCAGAAACTTATGGTGATGATGCTCCTTTGTATCCCAATTGTCAGCTTTGGGTGTAATACTGTAAAAGTGGTCATTTTGACCTTAATAACGCAGAACGGCCTTTAGGAACAAAAAGGTATGAAGACGATGAATTGCATAACTTATTGGGCGAAAACGTAGCTCAAACTCTCAAAGAACTTTCGAACATCTTAGTAATTGATGAATCAACTGTCCGGAAGATCCAAGAAGAGTGAAAATAGCTACCATACGAATTGACATAGAAATGCCATTTCAAACCGTTTCAACATCGCGTTGTCATTGCTTGCCAGGCAAAAAGATAAGAGTTTTCTCTGGCGTATTGTGACTGACGTTGAAAAACAGGCCTACTACGGCATCAATATTACTTTTCAACACGATTTCGTCATATTGCCAGAAATATGAAAAAAGTTGTAGAAAGTGATGGAAAATATTTTGATCATTATATATTGTTGTATGTTCTATTGCAGTAAGCATATTGCATTAATTTCTATTTGGGAGTTATACGAAAAGTAAGAGTAGAATGTTTCAAATATTTTCAGTTCAACCAAGCGGTTTAAATTATTGTGCACTACAAACTTGTAACTGTAAAATGTGATCGGAATGAGATGATATTAAGGAAAAGCCAACTATTACCACTGAAGTGTACTTGCTATACCAATTCAATTTTATGGGATATTACTCTTAGTCAACATATTGTTACATTTGGTTTAATTTTGTTGCAAATACAACTCTGTAAATTGTCGGGTTGCGAATCTCAATGACAATAAACAAAAATGACGTGGAACAAAATCGTCGACTGGCATGGTGGATTGAATCTGAGTAGAGAGAAAATTAGAAAGAACACGACTACAATTTGGTCTGTTGCTCAGTTGGTCAGTTGGATTTTGTCATAGAGAGTTGAGGCACACAGAATAAAAGAGAAACAAGTAATATTTTTTAGTAAAGGAAACTGAATTAATGCGTAATTTCAATAGCGTAGTGCAAAGAAAAGAAATAAATTTTATATAAATAAGATGTAGAACCAAAGCAATTAACATTTTGACTTGAGCCATAGAAACTTTCGTAAATTTGTATTTTTTTATTGTTGCTTTACGTGTAGTGATTAATATAACATGGATACATAAAATAGACAGCAGGCATACACTTACACAAACAATATATTGTAAATAAAATAAGAACACCCTTAAATACCACAAAAAAAAAGTTAACAATAAATTTCTGAGTTTTAATAAAATATGCATCCCTAAAATTGAATCTACAATAAGTTAATTGAAAGAAAGATCCTAATTAGTCTATTTAAGTTAATGTTTTACTGTTTGAACATAATAACTATACTGTAACGTGTTCTACGAAGTGTAAAAATTCTATTATCCGCGTCACTACCACACAAAGAAAAATTTCCCAAAAAAAAAGAAAAAAAATAAGAAAACGGTTGGCACAATGACGTGATGTAAAATGATGTACTAATAAGTCACGTTATCTGACGAAATGGTAAATTTTCGCTGTTTGATGGAAGGTGAACAAAATTAAATAAATATATATTGTGTTCGAAGGTAAAACAAATTTGCTAGGGTAATCCTAAATTTACAATTCCAGAATTACAGAAGTTTAGTGATCGTATTCAAGGTAAGGCAAAGAAAACACTGACTGTATAAATTAGAGAAGTTTTAGTTTCTGAATATCCAATTTACGTAGCCAAGAATTCAGCGAACCCGGCCAACGCCTCACCTTACAAATTCAGGTATCGAAAATCAAAATAAACATATTATTATCAAAAAAATTAAAAGTTAGGAATCACGTCGCAATAAAATTGAAAAATAACTTTAGTCGAATTATGAACTTGAATTTAATATAAATGTATCTCGAGAATATTTGTTTCAAATACGACAGGATCGGCAGTATTACATCAAGAGAATTTGTGAGATCCTAACAAATTAGATCGTAATAATTGATATATATAAATGTATAGTAGCATGTAATATAAATAATATATATATATAAATGTATATGGGATATGTATATATATACTGTCTGTGTGTACACATTTTGACGTAGATCTAGACGTACGATCTGCCCGTTCGGTAAGTAGGTTTCGTCCGTCTGTTTGTTCTTATAATAGTAGGTGTATTGCTTTTAATTATAACTGTGAAGTGTGAAGTGTCCATGAGACAAAAAAGAGATACTGCGCATATCTCTTGAGCTAATTTGCTCAACCATAATACGTGCATTCGTCTTTTACAGCCTCCGATCCTCTTAAAACGGATCTTAAGTGTGGCCCTAAAAATAATATATTTCGTAGGTCCAAATTTAGACCAACATTGAGGACATACAAAAACATCTGTGTAATATTACAAAATTTATTTTAATTCATTTTTATAACCTCATTTTTATTGCTAGCATAAACGTGTATTTAATTTCTACCGGTATAGAATTTGTGTAATTTTTATTATTGTAAGTATTTCTCTTTATATAACCTAATTTTAATTATTAATAACGTAAGCATTTTTTCTAATAATATTTTAGTATACAAGATATATTTTGCAATTAGGATTGACACTGGATAGAATTAATGAATTTAACTCTTTAGAATGATATTGATTCAAACAAAAGTGAAACTCAAAATTGACTGTTATTCACTACGGAATTCTCACCAATTTAAAAGAGCCAGGTTACACGTGAATTCATGAAACTTAATGTCCACAAAACGCAAATGTGGTTTATTTAAATATTAATAATGAAATTCCGAAGATTAAAAATTAGTTTATGATATTTTATTTTTCATAACCTAGGGATCCTCATGTGCATATTATACCACTGAAAAATTAATTCTGTTTTATCTATAACTTGGCGATTTTGTTTCCTTTTTATAACATAACGATCCTCTTAATCACGCCGATCATATTTAAGTATAACATTACCATCAATTTTCAGAAGTATGTTCCTACAGGATACACAGCGAAAGAAATTTCTTAACGTTTTCTGTGCATAAAAATAGTCGCCTGATGATATATATATAAGACTGCGTATTTCTATCATATGATTTCCATTTTTTTTTTCCTAATATCATCCCTCCCAATGTCATATGCTAATATGTGTATTGCTACACTACCTATATGCTTGCCGTTAGTGTTGTTAACGCTTTTACATCAATAAGTTTTTATTGTTGATTTCTTACATATTACGACCATTGCCTTGTCTAATGCCCAAACAAGCCATCTGAGGATTGTGTTCACGCTCTGCAGCGTGCAATGCGTCATATAAGCATGACTGAGATAAAAAAAATGAGGGAGCACTTTACGCTATGTTTCACTGGATTATATGTTGTACATAAGAAGACGGAAAATCAATTGCGTAGCAGAAATTTTAGAATTAACCTGGGATTCTCAGAGCAGCCCGACAACTAGACCAACAACAGCTCGACGGGAACAAAATCGAATGATCAATACACCAGATAATGATAATAATAATAATGATGGAAACAGGTCACTAACCTGCAATCGTGGTGGCAGAGACGACAACTATACACGTATCTTTCACAACCGCAGAGAAAATGAATGTTCAAACTATGATCCTAGAAGAATTCCTCAAGAGCTGTATGATCACCTACTTTTGAAATACATGAACGAAACCCGACTGAACCGGGGTTCAGCGTGTTCTAGGAAGCACACCTCTCCGCCCAACGCTCGCCATTAAGTTGCAATGCTAAAAAAGTTACTGCTGCCTTTGCAATTGGTGGCAAGGTAATCACGGTTACTATCGATACAGTAGTCACCGCTTGTTTCATTGGCAACCGATTTAGAAAAGAAGTTATGTGGCTATATGAAAATCTAGCAGCCAATCTAGAAGTGATATTAGTCATTACACGCAAAGTCACACTCTGTCCTTTTCAAATTGGTAACTAACTAGACCGAATAATTTCTCTAATAATGCCAATCACTTCGTTTTCATCATTTCACCCTGGACCTAATGTTTTGAAATGTCTTTAAGGCTGTGATAACTATTGCCAGTTCATATTTAACAGGTGAGGATATAGAACATGGTTTAATAACCACATAACCCATATCCTATGGACGCTCAGCCGCACAATTAGACATACTGGCCCCCGTTAAAGAAAATTCTACAGTTATTAAATACCGAAGGAACCCAACTATATAAGCCTTAATAAATGCAGAAAACTACAAACTTTTAGGAGAAGCGTACATAGAAACATTAAACAATCCATATAACTGCCACATAACTGCCGTCAAGATAGAGAGATGGTCATGAAGACTCTGTATGTATTTTGTCTCAACTGTATAAACGATCGGAACCCGTTGCGTATCAATTAACACAAAGCATTAAAAGTTTTGATCGATTACGAAATGCGAAACGTGTTAGTGATGTGGCCTGGGAAATGATTACTCACAAATGCTCATAACCAATAATAGCAGAAAATATATTGCTTTTCCAGTTGAGAGATGTGGCTTATCAAATGACGTTGGGACTGCAATCGGCGCCGGCCACCCCACAACCGATTCCTTTTTAAAAATTCCTAATACGGAACCACATTCCTTCGCCTATTCAGAAGACATTATTGTCAACAGGCAAACACGCACGGAACACCTAAATAATTTAGAAACAGTATGCAAAAGGATGCGGAAAATTAAATAACGGGAAAATTAAGGGAAAATTAAATAATGTTGTTGACGCTCTGATGAGGCAACAGGTGGAAAGGTGCCATATACCCAGATTTGCTCCCACTTCCAGCAAAGAATGTGCATGGATCTAGAAGAAACCATCAGAAATTTAAATACATCCCGAAAAGTATTCTAATTATTCATTTAGAAACAGTCACATATACCGTCCTTTTTTGCAAGAATTAAATGGAGGAAAATATTTCATGGGAGCTATCGCTAGAAATTGGGCATATAGAAAACGGTGACCCACATTAATGGCTTGGGATGTATAGAGACATCTGCAGGTATGTTAAGAAATGCCGATCCTGCCAATCCAGATTGTGAAAAGTTATCACGCGTACGCTAGAATTCTTAGGCTAGAGATTTTATTGGACCGCAGCCAAGGCCAACACATGGACATATTATATAATTGCTATTCTTAGGCACCTTTGCCAAGTGGATTGAATTAATTCCCTTCAGGGAAGCGTCGGCAGAAAACGTAGTGAAAGCGTTCAAGAAACGTATGTTAGCCTGATTTGGCATTCCCAAAATCGTACTTACGGATAACGGAACTCAATTCACCAGTCGTATGCTCCAGCAATATCTGAAGTGGATGGGAGGGAAAGAAGAGTTCACAGCGCCATATACACCGCAAGAAAGCCTTAGAGGAAGGACAAACTGAACACTAAAAACAATGCTAGCCCTATTATATGTAAACAAACGTACAACCTGGCATGAGTATTGGACAGAAGTGACGTTCACTTAAACAGCCCCACGTTCGAAGCCTAAAGTGACGAACACACAGCTAATGCCACTGCTTGGAGGAACTCTTGTGAAAGAAAGGAAGAGAGCCCCGGAAATATAGGAACAGAATGATCCATTGGTAATGAAAAAACAATCTTTCTGGCTTTCCGAATTAAAATCAAATGATAGTGCCAACCAGACCTTTTGCCAGGATCGGCGTTTTCGACATGATCGATCAACAACGTCTTCACTAAACTGAAGTTCTGTAGCGTCGGTGTCCGAAATAAAGTTTTTGATAGTGAATTTGGAACGGGAAGGTCCATTCACGGCTTATGGAGCCACCAAACAATTTATCGAGCAATTTATCTCTAGTATACAGGTATATGGTCGGAGACCCCACCATCTTTTTAGTGATATTTGGGATGTCGTTAAACTAAAAAAACCTTCGGTCAAGAAAGGCCTTAGATACATCTGATGATCCGATACATCACAAAACTTATATCAATACTTAGATGTTAAGAAAGGTTCCGTAGCTCCAAATCACTAAATACAGCTGTAACATCCGTTAGTGTCATGCCTCAAACCACTTCACGAACAACAGAAGTATAATTTGGAGACCTATAAGAACCTTACAAGTATATTATTGCTATAACCGACTATCATATAAATAGTAATAAGTTCAATGTTCAAGGGAGTTGAAGAGGAAAAGGACAGAATAAGAAGTCAGAGATAGGAACGTCATCACCAATTTTATTCAGCGAATCATTCCTTAATACTTGGATATTTCTGTGGAAAAGAACTGACATGTGAGTTTCAGGCTTTGGCTAAGTTCCAGTAGAAATTATTCCTGAAAATGTACAGTTTAAGCCGCTAAGAAAAAGTTGATGCATCTTATACTTGAAGTCCCCAAGAATTTCAGCAATTATGATAAGAAAAGAAGTAAGTTGCCTAAACTTAATTGCCAGTAGGACTTAATATTTTGAAGGGCGAAATATTTCCAAGCTAAGAAAAATTCAATTTAAAAGCCGTTATTTTGTCCTGATTAAGGAAGCTGTTTTTG
The DNA here is from genome assembly GCF_014805625.2 of Glossina fuscipes. Classification (NCBI taxonomy): domain Eukaryota; kingdom Metazoa; phylum Arthropoda; class Insecta; order Diptera; family Glossinidae; genus Glossina; species Glossina fuscipes. The sequence goes on from NW_024003726.1 coordinate 1,858,904, forward strand.
CTAGTTATGTGTTACTTGATGTTCTCATAATAGGTGAAACACATATGCTTCTAGCTTAACGCGCTGCTAGATTAATATGTGAAGCCATAGTGGTCATCCTGTCAGTGATATTCATATTATACAAATAGTATGCGGTATATCTGAAAAAAAAACCTGTGGCTTCCTGCCAGAAACAGTTAGCTCAATGGTGCTTAATTAGACATGGAATAAGAGTTCCCCGCTCCTACCCGTAGCTACCAATTCTTTTCCCGATTTATTGTTCCAAATCCAACGTTTTCAAACAAATATTGTGATTTTCATAAAATCAATATTGTATTGCTAAAATATCATCTTTCACATATAAGGCTTGATTTCTTGACCGGAAGTATTGAAAGCTTATTGTCATGGTTTTATAATACATTAAATCTAGCTGTTGCTGCATCTGTTCCGATCAAGCAGTGCCGACTTCGAAGCAGGGTTCCCCCGTGGTGTAATACAACAATTAAATATTAAAAGAACAGAAAAACACGCTATTCAAAAATTTCCACACACCTCTCGCATGTTTCTTTTAATGGCTCTGATTCCTCGGATGATTTTGAAATCTCAAATCTGTACGCTGTGTACTTCCGACGAAGCTTTTCGACAGCTTATTCCGATTTATCAGCAAACTACCCACAGCCTATAACCACCATGGTTTCAATTCCTGATTTGGTTATTTCTGAAGATGACGGTTTTAAATGGTTGCGCTCTCTAAAATGTAGTTGTGCGTGTGTACTTAAAACTTGCGATGTCGAGTTATGTGGCGTTATCTCAAACATTTTTAGCCAGTTCTTGAATTAGGTGTTTTCCCTTTGTTTTGGAAGAGCACTTTCCTTATTCCTATTCACAGAGTGGAAGTAGACAATTCGTTGAGAACTACAGGGGCATAGCCAAGTTAAGTATCTTGCCTAAGCTCTTTGAGCGAATTGTGACTCAACATTTGGCCTGTGCCTTTAATTCGTATATTTCTCCACACCAGTATGACTTTCGGAAAAGAATATTTACGGTCACCAATTTGCTAGAGTTTACTTGTAATGTTTTCAATGCTTTTTCTAGTGGCTCTCGCACTGGTGTAATATATACTGATTTAAGCAAAGCATTTGATTGGGTTAACCGTAACTTACTTATCTTTAAACTCGAAGCCTCTGGCTTTCCGTTCTAATTGGTAAAATGGATAAGCTCTTATCTGCACAGTTCAGCGTTTTTTTTAATATCATCACCTCGAATGAATTCCCCGTGACGTCTGCCGTACTTCAAGACAGCCGCTTAGGCAAGCTCTTTTCAGGACTATAAAGAGATTTACCCGTGAAACTTCGTATGAGCGATGCGTTTTCTCGATGAAACGGAAATAAAACGATATCTCTTAAGCGAGGAATCTTAAGATCACGAAATTGAATTACATTTATACGTGAATCAATGGCTGGAATGTTTTTTTTTTAGATATTAATTCTTCAATTCAATTACTATTTATATTTCAGCTAAACTAAGAAAGTAACTGTGTTTAATCAATTTTACAATATTACATAAGAAAGCAGTTTATAATTATTTATAACGTAGATATTCAATATACATTTTATGATTATAAAAATTAGCTCAATTTATATTGTGATGAATGGATTATTAACCTTTTGATCTGGCTGACAGAACTAAAAAAGTAGATTAAGTGAAAATAATTATTAGTCATTTTAGAAGTAAAGTGGGAGCGTTTGAAAAATTCATAGTTCCAGAGATAGAACTTAAACTTAATTTCGTCCAGTGAACTCTAAAATTAATTTCGACGTGGCTACAACATTGGACTATTTAACTACAAATGCGACATGAAATATCTCGGCTTATAAAGGGCTGATATATTAATCAGTTTGAAACGGATAGCGTAAAGAGGACAAACGCAACTGGATTTGATTCTAGCAAATATAAATTTTAAAATTGTTTTTGGATAGAATCGAATAAATTATATCGTATCATTATCATATCATATCATAAATATTATCATATCACACTCATCACTTAGGCACAATGATAAATACTCTAGGATGGGCTTAACCAGGATAATGAATAAGCGTTTGGTTATGGAAATATGTTGAAGGCCACTTCTTGATAAATCCCACCGTAAATTTAGGTTTATTAACTATTCAACATTACAGACAGAAACCACAGATTTGGATACAAAATCTGTAAACTTTTAACGTACCCAAGCTTGCCATATGTGGCCCATAGAGGAGAACTTCTACAAAACAAAAATTTTCTACATTTATTTAGATTAAAGGCTTCTAAATTTTGCTTTAGACAGTACGGTTATGTATGTCAGAGACAGTTTCACATTGTGGGTACACATTAAGATGCATGTGTTTAAATCACAGGTCATGATCATTTATGAATAGAAGAAAAAATAGAGAGTGAAGGGTCTACCCTGTGGAGCTGCAGATGAAATTATTATTTTGCTACATAAAGAGCCATTGCAAATAACGCGTTGAGAAGGGTGTTTCGAATAAGAAGACAACCATTTAACCACGATATCCGGAAGGCCGCACAAACTAAGTTTAAAGATTATCAATTCATGGTTTATTCTATCAAAAACCTTACTAAAGTTGAAGTAAGCAACGTGAGTTTACAGACTTTTGAAAAACTATTCGACGATATATCACGACTGTTCTAAAAGATTTGTCGCTGTAGATGTACGGGGTAAAACTATATCAACGAGTTGATGTTGAAATATTAACTGAATGTAAGAAACGTTGTTATCAGGCAAACAAAGAGCTTAGGTAGCAAATATAGTTCTGCAATTTTCAATGGCGAATCTACAGAGGTTTTGCATATGAAAATATTAGCATTTCATCTTCGCGGCTCTGAGAAAATAACATTTGCGATAAGTTAAAAGATATCGGTCAAAGGCCTAACAACGTTTTCGCAACAATTTATGATGATGCGGCAAATCATGCCTTGTGAAGCCGGAAAATTAAAATGCATTGAGGACACCAAGCCATCTCGAATCTTTGATTCGAATAAAACTATATTGAAAAAAATATTATAAAATTGAATGGAATGTTCATATTCGGATTATATTCTTCGAATAAGTTCGCTCAAAGAATTTGGTAGACTCATAAAACAAAATTATAGGTTTATATATATAAGTTGGATATTTATTTATTTTGTTTATCTATTTTTCAGTCTTTAATAAGTACGCAATTACATATTAGTTCAATAAGGCTGTTAATTGACATTTAAGCGAATAACAAAATTACAAAATTCAACACCACGATTCAACATCATTTAGTTTTCCTCTTAACATCTTCCAAAACTTCCTAAACTTCATACCAAGTTGTTATAAGTAGGAAGCCTAGCATGTTTTACTCATTAACATGACTTTTTTTTTAAACTTAAAGACTGATAAATGAGGCAGGGAATCAACAACACTAAAATTTTTAAAATGTCTTTTTCTGCGACCATTTACCTTTTTTAGTTCTTTATAAAACCGAACCTGACAGGTTCTAAGCGCGATATTACGTCTTTCAACGTAGCATACAAATGTGAAATATTATTTTTCAAGTTTTCGCTTGATCGGGCCTAATTTGCTATCCTATTTAGATTTAATTACATTATTGTGTGGGAAGTTAGTAGAGATAGCTTGCCTAACAGCATAGCCATTTTCAGGCTACTATTAGCTTTTTCGTTCATAACATTAGCGGCAGCTGGCAACTTTTGCACTGAAAGGTTTTGTACTGATGCTATTGATGGATTCGGTGAGGTGATTTCTAAAACTCAACCAAAGGAAACGGTGGGGCTTAACCCAAATGAAGCGGTAGGCACGGTATAAGAATGGATATGAAGAGCCGCAAGAGCTAACATTTTTATCGGTGTACAAAGAAGAGTTGTACGCAGAGCAGAAGGAGCAAATTCAGAGTTCTTTAAACACTCGTACTCGTTGAGTATAGCCCCATACATGTTGAATTTTAAAGACAAAGCTGGCAGGTCCTTGTTTAGTTCAAAAAAGACAATTTGCTTGTTGCTGAATTTCAAAAGTGAATATCTTTCCTTTCACTGTGGGAACGACCAGCGGCAAACTTTTATAGGTCGCATATCTGGAGTGGCCGAAGTGTTCACATAATTAGTGTGCCGGTGCGAACCGCTTCTAAACTTGCTGAACAGGCTTTATAAAAGCATTCCATTGCAGATAGGCTTGAAGTGGCGCTGATGCTATTGTTGAAGCAGTTGATGTTGCAGCTTGTTTTTATTATTTTATTATGGCTAGTAAAATTGCTGTTATAATTAAATGTAATGACCAACAGAGTGATGCTGTTAAGGCCATTCTTATTGTTATTTCCTTTGCATTCTTCTTTAGTTTACATTAGTTCTTGATGCTTTAGAATGTATTCTTTATGATTATTGTATTGATTGTGTTCATGCATGTATATGTGTATATGCATGGTTCATCTTTTCCTTTTGTTTTTAACTTATTCTGGATAGTTTATTCATACTTTAAATTGCGTCATCACCAGCGCTAACCCCTCAGTATTTGCCAAAGATATGATTACGAAAGTGTGAAGATGGTGGTTTGAAATGGAAACAATTTTCCGAACTGTCCCGTGAGCTAGTACATCAACGGCCCATTTCATCCGGAGAGAAGACACCATTTTAATTGACAAAGCAGAAGGACTATCACGCCATCTCAGTCTCGCAAAGGACATTTATACTGCAACAAGGAAAATTTTGGACGAAAATAAGAGAGTATTGAAGAGTGCTGTAAGACAAAATCTACTTGACCAGCCGAAATGCCTAGATGCAAAAACTTATATGACACAACGAAGGAATCTCTCAGAGCATTAAAGAATTTAGAAACTCAAAGCAACTTCTGCCTCTCTGCAGCAGAATCTTCCTCATTATGTCTTCGTTAGCAGGGTATGTGTAGTATTAATTGTCGATAATAGCACATCAATTATTTGTTGAGCAATATTGAATTGAAGATTACAAATCATCATCATAACCAAAAAAGTTGTTCGACAATTGAGCGTATCTTTAAAGCTCACCGCCGTGCAAATTCAAGGCATCGGCAACAGCAAAAATAATGCTCACGGACGAATCAGTGCGACGGTACCGCTCAAATGTCGAAATGTCCAAGCAACCCAGTCTGTTCTTGGACACAACAGAACGGGGCACAAACAACATTATCTTCGCTGATGCATTATTTAACAAAGCTAACAACGTATATATGCTGACTGGTGCTGAACTATATATAAACATATTAAAGAGTAGAAAAGTAAAGTAGCGTAACTATCTTCATACACTGCAACACACAGTTTTCGTTTGAATAGTTGCAGCAGAGGTACTAACTAAAGTTTTATAGCAACCTACCCGTTCAATGTCGACAGAAGATGTAAGATAGAACGTTTTTGAAAAATCGAAGAAATGCTGGAGTTAGGGCGAATTTCCTCACCGTCAGGAAACACCTCGAAGCACATTTTTACACGTTACACAGTTAACACACGGCCCTTCCGAGAAAGTTACAATGAAACTCTCTTTTGAAAAAGGAACACCGATTTTGAAAAAGTCAAGACAAATAGCGATAAACCGATTTTACGCACTAGAAAAACAGTTAGTTAAGGACTAGATATTAAAAACCAAAAACGTTAAATTTATGGAAGAATACGAATCTTTAGGCTACATGGGAGATCCTAATACTACGCTAGCGTTCCATGATAATTTATACCTCCACATGTATAAAGGAAGAACGCGGTTCTACTAAACTAAGAGTGGTATTTGACACATCAGCAATTATTTCAAATCCATTATCTTTAAACGACTAACTGTGTACAGGATCAATAGTACAGAACAAACCATCTCAATATTAATTTGCTTCCGAATAATACAATTTGTATTCAGCACCGATATTGAAAAAATGTTCGGACAAATGTAAATATCTGAAGAATACAAAAAGTGTCAAGCCATCGTGTGCAGACGTAATCCATTCGAACTTTTGAAGTGTTATAGTTTGAATGCTGTGATTTATGGAAAACGGGCTGCATGAATGGAATTCGAGAAGAGAATTCGCGCCAAAAAATCCCTTACATTGCTAAAGGACTTCTATGTTGACGATTGCTTGTCAGAGTCAAATAATCTTTCAATAGCCATACACGCGTACAAGAAGCTAAGTGCAATCTCATTTAATGCAAGTTTCATCCTTCGAAGATAGTTTGCCAAGCATCCTCAAATTTTAAAACCAATTTCCTCAGAAGATCAAGTAGTTAATTTAGATTTCAACAACGACACCAACCGTACCACACAAATACATAGTTTTGTATGGATGCCGAAAAGCGACCAGCTTCGCATCCAAGTCTACTTTTCTAAGATTTTCCTTCACACAAAGAGAACCGTTGTGCCTGACGTTTTCCAGAATCTTTCATCCCAAGAGGTTGCTGTCCCTGCCCATTGCCACGCCAAAAATCCTAACACACCAATTATCGAAAAATGATTTGTCTTGGGCCCAGGAATTATTAGAACGTGAGACTTACGTGGGAACTAACCTCAGTGGACTGAACGCTATTAAAATACAAACAAATGCTCTTTTCCTAGTAGAATTGCACACCATGCAACTGTACTTATTCCTAGACGCATCGTTAATGAAAAACAATCGCACGATTGTTATGTGATAAACCGCGTGTCGTATGACTGAAGACACCTGCAATTCCACACTTAGAACCCTTAGGATCTCACTTTTGTGTGCTTTACTAATGAACCCCATGAAATAAGTTCTCAATTGCTTCGACTAGCTTGCTTTCTATTGGAATGATTCACAAGTCACTTTACATTGGATATCATCCCAGTCTGACGCATTGCAATAATTTGGTGCCAAAAGTGTTGTGGGAATGCAAGAAATTTTTTATATTTTGGATGGCGACATATTCATTCAGAGTATAACCTTGCCGGCATGTTATCTAGAGGAGGAGAGGAGGAATACCTTCAGAATTTAAGACCTCCTATACTTGATTCTTCAGTCCTCTATCTTTACCAAACAGCTCTGGTCCAATGAGTCAGTCAAAACTGATCTAATTTTGGCAGATGTAGAAAAAAAGAAATTAGTTGACGTACAAACAACAGCTTTTCCAAATTCTGAAGGTATTGAAAGGGTAATGTATAATAATAAACACAGGCATACATGCGTCATTTTTAGATCACCGCTAATCTGAGCCACAATAAACGCAACTCCTTATTGCTTGCCAAATTGGAAGATGCCCTGGCCATCATAGTCAAGAGTCAAGGGTATTTTAAGCTCAAACTAAAGGAATGGCAAAGGAATCAACATGTTACAAAATATAGCCAATTAAGGCCAAACATCGGTCTTGGATTCCACCATCAACGTTACTAACAACTTACAACTCAACCACGAATTATCACAGACTCCATTTTATAGCAATGATATAGAAGGAAACGACAATGAAGAGGGACTTTTTAGAGCATTCTGCCACCATTCAACGAACCCAGGAAGCCATTTTAGTAGTTCTGATAGACGGACATCATAACGGAACCAAGACCCTTTTACCTACACCATAGCAGTTCAAAAAAGAACTTTCTTAAATTATATCACATCTGCTATCCATGCTCTACACTAATTTTCCGATTGACGGGGCCGCACGTGTTGAAGCATCTATGCCCTACCAACGAAATAACACACCTGCTGTCGACCTCGAGAAATGCGCCTTGCTTAAAAGCACAACCACCTTTGCCTGATGACGCAGCCAATATACAATATAGGAGCCGGTCAATGAGACTGTGCAATGTATCTATTCAATAACGGCGGAACATGAGACCGTTAAGACTTTCGAAGGCGAACCATGGGTCTACATAGATGGCAGTAAAGAGTGCATATTTTCCCTCTCAGATAGTAGAGAACTGGCCAAGATATGCGGCACATATATATATATCGATTCCTTCTAAATCTTACGGGAATATTCTATCTCAGTCAAGGATGCGTAGCAAAACATAAATCACTCACACTTAAGGTGGTCCACACGTGAACTACATCGATTTACTTTGCTAGTATACGGGCGCTATCTCAAGTATTAATCCCACTCAATTCATTCAAAAGACACTATCAAATTCATCTTCGAGAACTAATCCCACAAGAAAAGATATTGTTGAATTAATGCGGTGAAATACAAACGCAATACGTGAGTATCACGTCGGGGTCACCAGAATGTAAAGTCAAAAATTTTGACCTTCTTTTGAATAAATTTACTAGCGTGTCCGACGTGGACATTAAAAGGAATAGACTGTTTGTATGGTCTACTTAAGTAACAAATGGTCAAGAGACCTAGTTGGTTGGCAGGATTCGACAAGACGTTGCGTCAAATCGTACCAACTTACATAGATTTGGGTCTTCTAGCATTTGGAACTGGAAAACACCACAAAAAGATAGCCGGTCAGTGCAATGTTTAAAATTACAAAGACAACTTTATTGCTAGAAACTGTGACTTATGAATTACAATTCTTATAAACTAACTTAGAACTATTATGCTATAACTGAAGTCATAAAAAATGATGCACTTGCATTTTTTGCGTTCATTTACTTCCAGCAATATGAGCAGGTTGAAGTGTGCCACAAATATGCAATGTAAGCAAATTAACATAAACAATCGACGACACACTTCAAGGTCTGGATTACGTAACAAACGATATTATTGTCTGTGGTCAGTTGCATGAAACAGAAAAACACAGAAACGCCATTATGCAAATGCAAGTGCATGAACAATCGAACATAGTGCAAATAAAGATACAAGATTGAATGAAAATATATATTTAAATTAAAAGAAATAAAATTGAGTAAAGTATGTACTTAAACTAACCAGATATTAAGAGAGAAATAGTTGGAGATCCCTTCCAAATTTCAACAAGAATGGTATCAAAATTTCACTATGGGATACGCCGCATTATTTTTGGCATCCTTTGCTATGGTCGTCCTGCTGGCAAATAAATTTCATAAGAAGAAAGGACTCAAACCAGTCTTACCGTCACCACTAGCTATAATACAAGTGTAGGAGTCAAATGATTATTTTATTACTACTTTTCGATGTACCATCATGGCGAGGAGGATATTCATTCACATATATGCATATATGCAAGCGATAAATACATTCATACGTAGGCACATATGCGAGCGATATATACATGCATATATATGCAGCAGACATGCATGGTTCATTTCTTCCTTTTGTTTTTAGCTGTTTTATAGTTTATTCATATTGCAAATTGCACATTTTGTGTATGCCTAGCGATAAGTTTGTTGTTTGTGTTTGTCATTGTGTTTGCATCTATTTGTATGTGTTCATGATGATCACACAATCACCCTTTGCTCATTCATGCTATCATTTTTCTTTATTCGTTTACGTGTTAGAATAATCTGAGAACAACGACAGGCGACATGGTTTGTGCATGTCAGCATGTTTTGTCTAAGTGAGGATATACACAAAAGTAAAGAAACGAAAAAAAGAGTGCTAATTGGTCAGAATTGTAACATTTGTGATATTTTAATCCTTTAACACTGCACAAAAATAAAAATTTTAATACCATGTAAAAATAAAGATATTTGTAGGGTATTAGAAACATGTATGCAGGCACGACCCTACTGATGTCATAATAATATGTTATCCGAATTCTTAGCGAAAGCTAAAGTGCTTATAACTTTGACTTTATATCTTCCTTACGTCAATGAGTGCATGGGTAATTTCTATACGTAAAAATATAGTTAAAATTGCAAATTAGTCGAAGGACGTTCAATACTACAAGTTTGCAAACAACGCAATAAGAGAAAATGTATCTCATATAAGTGGTGGATTGTGCAGAATAAAAATAACAAGCAAATTCTGGTTTTAGCTTTCAAGAAAGATGTATATATGGATTCATCAAAGAGTGTTCGTTCAAAGTGTTTCTGACTCTCAACATTTAAGTTGCTGGGATTTTTTATACTGTTTTTTAAAACGGCAACAACAAAAATTCCAAATCTCTGTCCTTACTATCATGACATTGCATTCCCAATTGCGCTAATAATTTAATAAAATTTTAGCTTTATGTAAAATTTTTTAAGTCTTCTTTTCTTCGTTTTTTAGTTTTATTGTCTTCGTATGTTTTTGTTTTTGTGTGTTCTGGATCCAAAGCTTCCAACCCTATGTTTAATTTATATTTCACTTCTATAACTTCTCTTGGTTTTTGGTTGCAACATTGTAATGTGAAATTTATGTTCTGTATATTATTTTTTCGTTTTTGTATTCCCGGATAGAAAAGTTTTTAACATATTTTACTTTCCTTTTTTATTTGAATCTATTAACAATTATTTTTTCTTTACAAGTTTCGCTTTTTGTTCTTCTAACTCTGTTAACTGTTTGCGTTTAACTTTCAGTAACAGTATATATATAAATATTTGATATTATTGTGGGCTACAATGTGTTATACATTTAAGGCTACACTACCACTTGTAGGGTAAACTGTGTTACTTACGCCGCTGCCTAAAGCATTACCGTTGTGATCAATTCGTGTCCTCATTTTAAGCTAAAACACAATGCAATTTAAAATATACGTTGAAGGAAAAATAATTTAAATCACATAAACAAAAAAACAGGAAAAAAATGCTAAAAAACTTATTTCCATAAAAAAAAAAAATTATTTATAATCGTGAATGTACCGTCAACATTTTCGAAATCAAATCTAACACTTACTTCGTTTTCTTGTGGCATTAAATTTATAAACTGCATGGGAAACCAATTATTAAAAATGACGTATAGTGTAAAACAGTAAAATAGCTAAATGTGTATTAAGCAATATCGTTGTTTAAGTTTTTCTTCAAAAAAAAAGTACAGAGCAGAAAAATCGTGTCATTGTACAAGAAGATCTAAATCTTGTTAGACTACCAATTACCACAAGTGTTTTCAATAATGTAAAATTACGCTTAATCTAATACGACTCGATGCAATAGAACGAAAAATTAGCCTGAATAGAATATAAGGCAATGCTGTCGGATTTAGTGTAACTTAACTTATAATACAACTGGCTGAGAAGTAACAATATCAATTATTTACATAAATGCGGTCATATAGGGAGAGCATACGGTAGAACGGGTGTTGGCGTTGGATTTATTAATAAACTCAACATAGAATCCAAAACAACGAAAGCTGAATTTTCACTTCTAAGTTTTCACTTTTTTTATTGACCTTGAAAAATTGTCCTTTTAATTTCTTTAGTTTGTTTGAAATACGTCAACAATAACCATGTGTACATACGATCATTTATATATAAGTAGTCGCATATTATTGTTGAAACTCGAAATACCAAAATGATTCAAAGCCCACTTAGTAACTCACATAGAAATCGATAGTCAATTCTATTTATTTTATATATTGATTTCATCTATGATTCTCCGACCACAAATAAATTCATGGAATTAAAGAAAACTCTTATCGAAAGGAATTCCCTAAGCAAAAGTTCCAAACAGAATAATGTTCGATACAGATCGTAAACTTCCTGATATTATGAAGAAATTGTGAGCCGAACAATTGCAGAAAAACTTAGTCTTGTGTTCATCGGAAAGGATAATTGTGCTTTTCTATGTTCCGGTTATATTTTACATTAATAGTAGCAGAACTTAATAGAAATAAAGTCCTCTTTCATGCGAAAATGCATTCAGAGATCCATGGCTCGCAGGTAGAAACCCGAGATGTAGGCTAAAGCTAACCCGGGTGATTTTCTACAAAGGAAACATCACGAATGAAGTTAAAAGTAACTCTACTCCCACTTGAGAGAATAGTGAGATTGCCATAGGGCACGGACACATTCCTTTAACAACGATTCACACTTCCGAGAACTTTATCTCTCCACATCCTGAGTATTTAACCCGTCAAGTAAGGGCAGACCCCTTTTTATCCCATAAGCATTACTAAGACGTAACACCTCAAGGTTCCGAGGGGGTGCTCCCATCAGTACCTGTAGAGCATCAGTAGAGACCGTTTTACAAACGGTCAGACGCGTCAACAACAATATGCGTTGGCACCTCAAAATCTCACTTCGCGCTACAACAGAGGCAACGTCCGGACTCCACATGGCAGCTCCATATGTTGTGCAAACAACAACGAGCCCGCCGTATATTATCCGCGCGGCATGCCTGGTAACGCCCCATTCGCACCGTAGGACGCGACGAATCTGCCTTATCACATTCATAAGTTTATCCTTTACCTTGCCAAGGTGTGGAATAAACTTGGCACGATCACCCATGGTAATCCCTAGGTATTTGGCTAAAGCCACATACCTAAGACTGACCCCATTTATTCTGAGCACTGGAGGTCTGCTGGACGATAGGCTGCCTTTCAGCAGCATCACCGCACTTTTCTCCAATGATACACCAACACCTATACTATGTCCCCCTGCATCAATCAATCTCATGGCGTTTTCACCGCATTCTTTTATTGCTTTCCGAGCCCTACTCTTCACTAAGATGAGCAGGTCATCTGCGTGTGCAGAGAAATCAAGTATTCCATTAATTTCGCCGCACATGCGTTCTAGCTGTGTTAAAATGCCATCCATAATAATGTTCCATGTAAATGGTCTAGTGATGGATCCTTGCGGACAGCCTCTAACCACATCCGTGAAGACAATGTCGTTTCTACCGACAACACAAGCACGACTCTGTAAGAGATAGCTCGCCCAAAGTTTAATTTCCAGGCAATCTACCTCTCCCAGCCTGGCGAGAATATTATCCCAGTTGAAATGGTCGAACACACCCTTAGAGCCAGTATATGTGCCTAAGACATTTTTCTCGTTACAGTCCCTGACACATGCCTGCACGTGTAGCCAGGCATCTTCCGTACGGAGACCGCTGCGGAAGCCGAACGGCCTATGGGACAGACTAATAGTGGGAATCATCAGAAGCCTTTCTATCATTATCCTTTCGAAAACTTTTCCAAGTACTGAGTACCACCCCGATAAGGCGAAGGATCACTCTTCACCCTATCAGGTGGATTCAGAAAAACCACACCATTTGCCATTTTCCACTGCTGTAAAAAAGATCCCTTTGACAGGCAGAGACAATAAGTTTTATTCATATAATCAGGAATAACCTTCCAGATGGTTTTAGCCATCTCCCGATAATTCCGTCTGGTGATCTTTTTGATGTGACTTTGGATATTGCGTACTCAACTTCATACCTTTCCAAGGGAGGGGCAGGCGGCGCAAACCCCATATTGGGAAGCACCTCATGATCCTGCCCAGGGAAGAATGTTTCCAGTAATACATTCAGACACACCCTCCAAGTAGATACTACTCCATTAGAAGTACGGATACCGCTTATCTCCATGGATTTTCTCCCCTTGATAACACGGTAGATCTGGCCCCAAAGATCATCACGGTTGCGGGAGACAAATTTTTTCCAGTCGTCCTCTTTAGTCTCAATAAGCATGCATTTGTACTCATTGAGGCATTGACTTAATTTGACTTTTAGGTGAACAGAAGTTACAGCATTACACCTTCTCACCCGCTGGAAGTGCCTTCCAAGGCGGCGGACAGCCTTTCTTTTTTCGGAGAGACGACGTGTCTACCACTTTACCCCTCTTTGATTTGTCTTGCGGTATCTCTCGAAAAGCAAGTCGTTGACACTCCAAACCGATTAAGATATATGATCTACCTGCTCATCTAAGGCTTAAAAGCTCATAGGCAGCCTCAAGCGAAACGCTATCCGGCCACGGAACGCATTTCTGCAGGCGAGTAGTAATCGTCTTCACCTTGTTTACCGATCCTGCAGCATCATTCCGCTCCTTTACACGCACTGGCCTGCTAGCCGCGGAAGCTGCCGCGCCCACTACAGGGGCGGAGGCAGCGGGCGCAGCCACAGTTCCGGTTTTCGACCTGCGCCTTTCCACCGACCGAGAACCGGAAATCGTAGGCATCGAACCACTACGCGCATATTAACCTCAACTACGGTATCGATATTCGACACATCGGGCGGACTGTGGTTGCGTTTTGCACCATCCACTTTTAATGGTCCAGCCTTCTGGTCTCCCTCTGGCACCACAAAGTCTTCATTGGAGGACGTCATTTCCTCGGACGGTCCCCCGCAACACGGGAAGTGATTGATTAATTTATACATATTTAGTTAAATATATACAAAAGAACACTCACCCCAACAACTGGATAGATGTACACCCGCACATCAACACCACGAAGTGTAGAAACTTGTACTAGCTCCCATCAGGTCGACAGATTACCAGAAAAGCAGACAGCGCCACCAGTTATTAATAATAATGAATTGCTTATCGAATTCTTACACCAATAATGACTTCCTTATCAAATTTTCACACCACTGTTTATGTGAAAAGTTCCATATCCACTTTGTTTCAAATTGTCGAAGTGGAGCGGAATGTCCCGCCTTATTTTGTGCACAGCCAATGGGAATGAAACAAACGGTTTCTACTTATGGTGTGCACTTTGGCGTCACTTATGAGTTTTACTTATATTTTTGTGTGCACATACACACAAACCAATTTTATAAAAGAAAAACCCTTCTCAAATGATTTTTGATTGTTTATGTACTGAGCACGTCTTTATTTCAGCATTTATTAATTTTTTATTTGTCTTTTTATCAAATTGCAATTATTAGACCACACCGATCCTTTAAATATTGATTATTAACCGTCAATTATCACTTGCTTGGACAAACACGTGTCGACACATTGACAGTCAAACATGAACTCATCAACAAGAGCAAGAAGAGTACCATAAAAAAAAACATAAAAAAAAAGCCTGCTCAGAGGCAGCAGTAGCTGCAGCAGCAATAACATTCCAGTACTATCCACCGTACATCTATAACATCGACAGCAGCACGGAAATACAATAAAAAATTATTCATTTCCATTGCCCGGATCCTACCGATCATCATCCGAGCTGTGAGGAGGATAGGAAGTGCCGACATGTGGCGAGTGCTCGATTGACAAACGCATAACATTTATCGCTCGCGCATGCACTTGCGGCTGTACCAAGCACTGCCCCATAGAACGAAACTCCCAACTCCCCACGACTAAGATCGTGATGTAAGTAAATTTAGAATTGACCACTGTAATATACGTGCACTATGAACAAATATTTAGGCGATATATGACCACACACAATTTCAGTCCGATATATTCGCTGCACGGAGACCCAGGTGAGTAAAAACAGTGATCGAGGTCGTCGCCGCTTATCTGGATAACAAATTTTTCAAAATTTCTTTTCACACAGAGATCTTGTAATATATATCCTCAAAGACATAGTGCTGCAGTGTTAGTAACACTCAGAATCTTGAATTGACTACGGTATAGATGAAACTCACTATCTGGGCACATACATTGTATTTCGGGATTGTTTATACAAACCCAAATGCGGATAGGGTAGTTTCCTAGAATGGCTTTGCCACGCTACTCAGCACGGTATCTTCTAATCTAAACAATTACTCTGACATCGAAATCGTACTGGCTAGCAGAGTCAATATATACCGATCCGTAGAACTCCGGAGTGACGCGACGCAAAGATTATGGCTTTTGAGAATTTCTTGTCGCAGCTTATAACCAACCCAACGTATATTTAAAGCGTTGATGGGTTGCAACAAAATACACTACGTCTTTTCTTACCTACTATGAAGTTAAGACCCTTCCACCTCTCGTTAGTTCGAACCACTGTACCATTACTTTTCATATGCTAATTTTCGCCACGTTTCTTCATCCGCTCTGCAACGTGGTATTTTCATAAGCGATAATGCAGATTGGGCAGCGCTGAATAACTTCTTCAGACATTTTAATTGGAACCTACACTTCCTAAACAACACCGTTAATGCGGTCACAGATTCTTTGAAAACTACTTCGATTAAGCCCAAAGATAAATGTTGATTCAATCACACCTTCAAGGATGCAGTCAGGTCCAGAGAAAGAGCATTTAAAATTTGGCGTGTTAACCCAAACGGCCAAACTAATTTTCTTCGCAAACAGTATGGAAATATGTGCAACCAGGTACTTCGCCGCCAAAAAACTTTACACGAGCAGCAGCTATGCACCAAAGTTATTGTCGGACCCGAAGTTAGCAAGAGTTTTTGGGTTTTCGCCAAAAAAAGAAAAACAATCGATTCCGATTCTTTCTAATAATATTCTGGTTGATAAACCTTATGTGTTGACTGAAATCTTTGCTTAAAATTCCAATTTATCATGTAGTAATCAATCGCTGCCATCGCTTAAAAAAGTATTATGTTCGACACTTAAATATTCTTTCGAACGAGGCTCGGAAAAAAGATTCTTTCCAATCTCAACACTCGCAAAACTCCAGGGGCTGATAGCATTCCAACCACAGTTCTAAAAAAATTTGCTGAAATATTCTCCAAGCTACTACGCAATCCTTTTACTAGGTGCTGCCATGCTTTCGTTTTTTCAACTTTCTGCACAGCTGCCAATGTCCACCCTGTACTCAGGGTGATCTGCCCGGCCTCCACACTATAGCCTAATCTCAGTCTGCTGCGCTACAGCCAAAACCGTTGAGACCATGGTCAACTATACATCTTAGCAGATATCTAGAATTCAACAACCTAATTAGTGATAGGCAATAGGGCTTTCACGAAAATCGGTCCATTGCCCAACTAACGTCCTATTCTAATGAAAACCGAAACCAAGCTATTCTTTTTACTTTGGCCTAAGTAAAGTCGTTGCTCTAGATATCTCCAAGGCATTCGGCAGAATATGTCATGATACTTTTGTCTCCAAGCTGGATGTATAAGATGTCCATAGCATTTCCGCTCGATTCACAACGAGTTTCTTTTACAATCGTTAGACAGGTGTTGTAATGGACGGGTATTCTTCAAATGAATTCTTTTTAAGCGCATGTCTACCGCAAGGCTCTGTTTTTTCCCTTCCCTTTCTCTGACGTTTATTAACGACCGCTTGTGCACAAAGGAGAGCCTTAGCTGTTCGCTTGCAGACGACAGTAAGAAAATTTTTTTAACAATGCTGTCTGCTTTCCTACCGTACCTTATGTCCCAATTTTTAGGTCGAACGTTTACAAAAATCTATCTTTATACCCTTGTTCGTATTATCCTTCATGATCACCAACGCTCTTATAGGGGTAAGCCCTGAGTGGCTGGTCATAGAGCAAACAAAAAAGGAAATGTACTGCTAATGGCAAAATTTTCCTGCCTAAATTACCTCTAACAGAAAATTCATTTTCAGTGTTGCTAAGTAATTATCCGAGTTTAACCACAGAATGAGACTATACTGAGCCGGTTAATCGCAATAAAGTCCACCATCTTAAGACAAAACGCATACTTCCGTTTTCAATACTAAGACAATTAGACCCTATTACATACAAAATATCGAAAACTGAGTTCGAATTCGTGTTGAAATCAGGCATATATAGCAGTTCATCTGTGGCCCCATCCCTATGTTTGGTATTCCAAAAAGGACCAAATGGGTTCTAAAGATTTATGGGTGAAGTATGCAGAAGGCTTGACTACATTTTCGCATACATCGACGACGTTCCGGTTGCAAGTGATCGGTTGAAGCATTTAAGACCAATATACAATTGAATCAAAAGAGTCACAACTATCTTTAACAGTCGGTGATTCAAATTTCGGATTATGTAACGTTGTATAATAATCCGTAAAACGGGTCACTGAGCAATTACCCCTCTTTTTGAAGAAACGCAGTATAGTAGATTTGCGCGTGAGTTATTACCAATGTGCTTCTGCAGCATACATATTAGGCATATTTTAAAAAGTAAGAAGTGTACTATTTTTACTGACTAAAACCATTAATAATGGCCTTAACACAGGTATAAGCAAAGACACGTTCTGTCAAATCCACTTTCGCGAGCTTTCGCAGTCAATACTCTCAAATCTGCGGGTTTAACTTTTAAAGTACTTTTTAATGGACGACGACTCAACGGCCAGTTAAAGGATTTGTTGAAAAAGCAGTGCAATAATTTAGAACTTTTCAAAGCTTCTGCACTAAATTTCGAATTTTTTTGTGAATATTTTGGTAAATCTCTTAGTCCTTACGTGCCATAAAGCCTGAGAAATATGGTTTTGGACAAAATTCACAACATATCTCACCCATGTTGTAGACCCACACGCCACCTCATTGATACCAGAAATTTTTGACCAAGTAAGGCTAGGGAACACAATGTATTGTCCAGCCAGCGTATGCTGTGTCAAAGGATAAAGGTACATCGACATACAAAGTCACCTATTGCTCGGATTCCTATCACCAAGGGAAGATTTTAACACACATAGAGATTTCGTATAATATAGGGTACATTAGGTTGTACACTTCTTTATATACATTATGTTTTTGTTCAAATAGTTTTAATTGTTTTGATTAGATGTTGTTAAAATTATGTGATTTTTGAGGTTTTACTTTTAAAAATTTGTGAAAGATAAAAAAAAGATATTCTTTGGAGTTCAGGCAAAGAACATATCAGTTTCTTAAATTTTAAATATCGGTACGACTACAATTTCATATATTATTCACTAGGCGTTTGGATGCGTGTCATAGGTAAATGTAATTGGATTTTGGTCTATGCGGTTGCTATAACGATGTATTTTTAATTATACGGATGTTATGTATCGGGAGATGAATTTGTCAGTGTGGGAACATGACGTGAATATTTATTTTCTTTTGGGAGTTAAATTTCGCTGATATTGGCTTTTGTTATGCAAATATATGTATAAAAGGAGAGTAAGGTGGGTTGTGGCTGATTTTTAAAGGACTGTGAATGGTTGTTTTCATAACTGCTTATCTCTCGGAGTGGAGACGGAAACTATAACTTTGCTGTTTTAAGTTGACACCGATATCTTTAGCGCTGCATACTGTTTGAAATAAGTTAATCTAAGTGTTGCACTAGCAATTGGAAAAGTCAATAATAACGCTGCTATGTAAGAATTTATTAAGAGGCAGTAAAGAGAATAAAGTTTATGAATGTGTTCAGGAAGTTTTTTATTAGCCCTATTAAATTAGAAAGCTAATAATTTATGATATAAAATAGAAATAAGGATTTCTTACCCTTTTCCTGTTTTCTATGAGAGAATTTAAATAAATTTTAAAGCGCTTCTCATACTGGTCTTTTATTTATAATTTATTAGAAAGGTTTCAAGTTTATAGATTTCGTGGACTTACAGAATTCCTCAGTGTGATCGTTACTCATCCCATACGATTTTGTTTAAAAATATTGTTGGGAAAATTCTGCATTTTATGGTTCAAGTTTTTATGCAAACAAAATTTCAAATATAATAAAAACCAAAGACACAATAATGAAGACACAAGAATAAATTTGCCTCATGCAGCTGGAATTTCACGAGGCTATTAACAACAATTAGCAGGAGAATTGCTTGTAAAACGATGTCTAAGGGGCACTTTCGCAGAAGACAAAATAAATTAATTAAGTCAAGAGAGTTGAATCGCAATATCAAAGTAAACGAAAGTAAAGTAAACCTGTAGCATTTTAAATATAGGGTCCTGCTGATAAATTGTAAATGCTGCTTCAAAAAATTATATATAAAATCTAGTCTGCTCAGGATCTAGTGATACGAACTTTGTTAAGAAGTAAAACAAGGAAAATAGAAGAAGAGTATTTTGTAACAATGTATTAAATACAATATGCCATTTTGTTAATGCATCATCTTTAGTAAAGAAGCGCAATAATAAAGGAGCTTGAAGTGCTATGTCCACTAAGTCTAATATAGATTATAAGGACCAAAGGCGCTACGTAATATTTTAAAAACATCGCCAAGCTTATAACATAGTTAATAAGTTATTGAGAAATTAAAAAGGCGACTAATTGTAAAGACTAACGGTAACTTTACCTGAGATGATTAAATTCGAAGAAAGATGTTCTGAGTTCGAATGAGAGATCTCTAATTGTAAGCCAATCTTTTCAGGATATATATCTAGGGTGGTACTTCACGTGAGTTGGTTAACAAATTTTGGTCTTCTTTTAGGAAGGTAGACAGGTGTCGGTTTCATATTATTTGACGAAAGGCCAGATTCCGTGTGTTGGGTGTACAAACGTAGAAAGAAAAAACCCCATATGCAATTATATCATGTATAATACAAATAGCAATGCAAATGTATCTATGTTGATACAAAAATTTCATGACGTCAGATAGTTAAATTCGAAATTTCATCATACCTAACAACACGTGTAAAATTGAGAATTGGAACATTCTTGCATATCATGGAAAAAATGGTACAAAAAAATAAAAAGTGTATGAATATGTATCTATGAATTGAAGAAAGATTCAATTTACGTGAAGAAAGATTCAATTTACGTGAAATGTCACGAGTGTCTTCACCTTCATTAATTATTGCTCTTTAAGAAGTAAAAAAAAAATTTTTTCAAAAGAATTTGAGAACAGTCTTTAGAGTAAAAAAGTCTTGTTTGAGTTATCAAAAGTATTAAGAGAGCAAAATTTCGTTAGTGTTCTTTGTTCATGAAGGTGCATGCATTCTCTTCGTATGAATAAACTTTGCATTTGTCTCCACATAACCGTACCTTCTTCCATTAATTTGAGAGAGCAAAATCCAGCTCGACTTTTTCAATCAACTTTTTTCCTCAGCTTTCCTTCAGTGCATTAATGCATCAAAGCTTGCTGTAGAATAACATACACAACGCAATACTTGATATTGACAGGTTTACTCCTAAATAACTTTGGGACTATAGTTGTGTAGTACTTGAATTTTGCTCTAGGCATGCTCTATTTCCGACAAATTCTTGTTAATGTTAAGTAAGCTTCATACTCATCCGAGTAGACAAACCTAAATTTGGACGAACGTTACTCTCTAAGCTATCTTTACAGAGAACTATTTAATGTCACCAGATGAAATGGCTTAACGTTCCCATAAGGTGGGACCCACGTTGACGAAATTACGCACTTTGATCAACAGCTCGGAGGATGCAAAAGCATAGACGCACGTATCATTGAAAAGCTAGGTTAGTTCGGCAGTAATGGAGGGTTTCCATCTTTATCCCATACACTCTTCACAGACCCTGTACTAAAAACATACACGTGCTAAAATCTTTACGGGGGTAGACGGACAAACAAATTTCACTTACTGGATGTGCTGATACTATACTCTGGGCCCCTTTACACTATATCCTACCAATGGTTTCCGTCGGGCCATGATTTTATAGATTAGACTCAGAGTTTGTGCCGACGGCCTCTACAGCCTACTCTTTTAATAAAAAATTAGCGCTTTTTTTTAATTATATATACATATAAGAAAACAAATTTACATTACAAAAAAAAAGTAAAAAAATATTTCTTATTTGAATATCCTTCACCTGAAATTTTTACGAAAACATAATTTTTTTTAAATAAAATAAAGAGAAACCCAAATAAGTATATCTATATATATCTACTGCTTAAAAATTTTAGAAATGTGACATAAAGAGGAAAAACCTGGCGGAAGGTTGGCCAGGGAACTCTGCTAGTATGCTGGTGGTGGTAAGTATTCTGACGATGACGACGATCAAAAAAATGTTGTAGATGTGACCGATGCTAATGCATTACTATCTCCATGATGATAACATAATTGTTGGATTTAATTTTATTTTACATTAAATTGCCTCGCCTGAAAATATTGTTTATAAATAACATTATTCACAGTTACGTTTCGTTTTCACTGTTTATGGAAAAGCGATAACGCATTTGATTAATAGAGAAAATTCCACGAATTGGCCCATATATTTGAAATTAGGTAAATTAATAATAATATCTATATCAAGTCTGGCAACTCTGTCGCGCGGTATAGTCGTATATATTTTTTTTCGGCAATTAACATTTTAATTTTTTGTTGAATTTCGTGGCTATTCTGCCCTATAGTGTGTGAATTTATAATATACTTTGGGAAGAAAGTGAGTGAATTCAAAGTAAAAGAAATATTTTTCCTTTACGCTTTGATTCATTTGATTTTTGCAAACAAAAATTTTGAGTTCTGATATAAATCTCTCTTTTTTTTTTTTTTTTTTTGTTTTCTCTCTTTTTTTCTGTTATTTTTTTGCTGTTTGGAGTTTGTGTTGCTATTGATCTCTCGTTACAGTGTCAACCTAACAGAGAAGTTTTGCACAAATTGGTTGATAAATTCTTATGTTCAGGATTTTTTAATGATTTGTGTGTCTGTTCTTCATAATCCACAACTGTCTTTTAGACAGGACATGGAGCGTTTATATACACCTTGTCGGGCGAAATTAGGCCCGGATTCTCATCGATTCGTTTCTTGTTGACTCTGCGAGCGCTTTGGTCATGCAAAGTGTGCCGGTATTCTCGGCCGTGCTGCTGACGCAGTCGCTGATAAAAGCTTAAGATGGTCATGTCCTGACTGTAGGCAGCGGGACATTGAATTTTATAAACTTTTCACGGAGACCCGTTATGGTTTCTCGGAATTGAGTAGAAATCTCGGCTCCTTGTGGGAAAAGTTTGAGGTCATTAAGTCTAGGTTTGATGAGTGTCGCTTTATTGGACACTCATCTTCTAGTCGTAGCGTAGCGTGTGGGACGTCACATCTGGCTTTCTCCAAATCTAATTCGTTGGTACAAGTTACCGCTCCCTTTAACTCTAAAATGAACAGTAATGTTTCCGATATTACTGAGTCGGTTGGTAGCAAAACAGTTACAAACAAACCGGCAAGTCCATCGGTTTTAAGCTACGCTGAAGTGGCAAGGGTATCTCCGCCCAGAGCCGCCACTCACTCTAATCAAGTGCCATCGCCTAAAAGTAATGAAGAGAAAAATAAGTCATCCTCTCCTCCTGGCTGTTCGCGTGTGAATGCTGGTCATCAGACTGGGCAAGTCTCACAAGCTGCCGGTACAAGGGCGATAACCCCATCTATATTTTCCCCAACTCGAAACTCTCCTACCATCAACCCCCCTCCTGTTCCAAATAATGACATTTGCTTGACGGCAGTTCCTCCCAGAAAAGCTATATTTGTGTCAAGACTGGCACCTGAAACATCGGTGGATAACATAAAAGGTTATCTGGCGACGAAAGTCCCATCAGTCAACTTAAAGCGTGTTAGCATCTTCAAAATGGCTCCTTCTCAAGCTAGGGCAAACTCCTCTTTTAAAATATTAGTTTCGACTGAAAACAGTGATATGTTGTCAAACAAATCACTGTGGCCAGTAGGATCCTTAATTAAGGATTTTATCCCTTGAGATGGTCCCCGTAATACCAAGGCAATAGTCTTGTCGCCTTCAAAAAACTAATTGTTTCTTCAGGCCCACTATCTCTCATTTATCAAAATGTTAGGGGCCTAAATTCGAAAATTCGTTCCACTTTTCTAAATTCAGTGAGCACGGAATTTTTCTGTTTGGCCCTTACTGAAACTTGGCTAAAACCCGATCTTCATTCGTCGGACCATTTTCATAATTCTTGAAATAAGAGTAGATTTATTTGGGAAAGTAATAATTGAAGTTTCAAGATTGAACTTTTATAGAACTCCAAAGGCGGCGTTTATTTGAGATCATTAAATAAAAATGGCACGAACGAAATCTATCAATCTAAAATAAAAAAAAATTAAAAACACATATTTGTTTGATTATCTCAGCTATTTTAATTAACTATTTAAGATAATGTTTTAACATATTCGTTACGATTTCATTCTTAGAAACAAAAACTTCGCATTTTAGTGTAAAAATGTATATATTCGTTCAATCTAAAGTCTCTTATAATTAAAGTGCCCAGTTTTTCGCACTAGCGTTGTAATTAAAATAAACTAATACTGTGCTTTAGCAGTTAGAATTTCAACCGTGGCATCTGTCATAATTTCATCTGTATTCAATAATTCAGTATATGTTATTCCTATAAAGGAATTAGTGAATCCCAATTCTGTAACTCTTTTAAAAACTATTGGCAAAGAAGAAGGAAGAAAATAACGGTAACAGAGGCCTTAGGATTTTGTTCTGGATCAAAAGTTCACTGGTTCGTCACTTCTTAGATGGCGTATGAATATTAATGTAAATGCAATGATGTACTTTCTAACATTGAAAAGCGTATAAGCTGCCTTTTACCCTTTGTCACGCCTTGTGCTCGTTTTACATTTTTTTATTTTCTTCTTATAATTACTATTATACGTGAATATAGATTGAACAGCATATAATATGATAGCAAAACTTGTTTGAGTTCCGTACGTATTGCTAATACATTTGGTTTAAAGAATTTTATCTTATTCAGGTTTTTGAGAGGTTTTGGTATGGAAAGTAACGGAGCAGCGAAGAGTTTCGATATGGTCACACTGTCTTCAAATTAAATTTCAAGATAAAACTTTTTGGCACTTCGAATTTCTTGAAACAAGGAAAGTTGAACATACCTGAAACGCTTTGCATCCTGATGGTGTGAGAGTCTTCCGAAGCTATTAATGCAATATTATTATTTTACGCCTTAAAATAAAATTTCGTTGTTATAGCAGTCAGAGGCCCTCGGATGAACTTGTCTTCTTTTAACTAGCCCAAAATTTAGGCAAGTTGCAATACATTTCCTATGGCTGTCATTGTCAATATATAATACTCAATTTTGTACGTCAGCTTTCATAACATTTCTTTTGCTACAGTCCCTAAGAGACATTATAAAATTATATATTTCGGTACTGTGCGCTCGTATCATCATATTTTAAATGGAATACATAGATAGAATTATTAAATTAATGTTAATTAATATGTACTACGTAACGCGCTGGCACAAATCCGCCTCGATCTCAAGAAAGACGCTGTATTTATATATATATATAAGAAAATAATAATAACATAAATTAAAAATAAACAAAGGGCTTTAAAAAAAATAAATAAATAAATAAACACCGTTAAAAAAGAATGAAAAAACAAATCAAATGCAACAGCCCTTATCTTGCTGTCAGGAAAGACATAGATAAGGGCTGGATGATATAGACTATATAAGGGATAGATGATATAGACAATCATCGTCGGTGTGACTATATTAAATAAGAAAAAATGCTTATTTTGTTATAAACATGGTAAAACCTAACCGTAAAAAAAAAGTGGAAAAGTGGAACTATCAAATTATTAGTTTTGCATTAAAAATGGTTAAAAAATATAAAATATAGTGCCAAAAAATAAGCGTAATGGTTTGATTATTATTTTGATTATAGGATTAACTAACATAAAAATTAATTAAATAAAGAAGAATGCAACATATTTTTTAACGAAAGAGCTCTAAAATTATAAGAATGTTAGCAAAGTACAAGTTGGTAAAGCAAAAGTTTGTGAGAAATATTCGTGTGAAGTATTTTTGAATATTCAATAAAGGGAGGGGCAAAGAAAGAAAATTTAACAGTTATAACATATAAAAGCAATTAACAAGTGTTGGGCAATCCGGGAACTAGGTGTATCCATATTCTAACAGGAAGGGAGGAATCGGATGCGAACGGTAAATTTTAAATACAAAACTGTCACTAACTTGTTACTGTATCAATGCTATGCTCGCGTATCCCATGAAACATATATACTCATATCTAACAATCGATAATTACCAGAAAACGCCGTCAATAGTAACGGTAGGTCATTCTTAATTTTTCATAAGAAAATCGCAAATTATAACAAAGATAAAAGTTATTACACTTTTATTATATAAAATATAAATAAATAAATAGACAAAAAAGTATTGACAGATTTAGAAGACATTTATTGTAAAGTTTTGGCTTTAGCAAAATCATGCCTCTATGACATTGAAATTAAAATTATATCATGGTGTGCATGTTGCAAGTAAAGTCACACGTATTAAAATATATTTTAAACCGCCACTAGTGGCGAGTACTCAAGAACCTGCTACTTCGGATATATAACACGTCTGATCGCAAAAAAACCAGCGTATATATTTAAGGAATTTCATAGTTTGATTCTTGTACACAGTTAAGGAGTAAAGCAACCGTAACAGTCTATAGAAGGAGTTTTTTGTAATCTTTGTGTAGGGGAGGAAAGGTAATGGAATAATAATCTTTGCCAAGTTTGTCCCATTCTTAAGTATAAAAAAAAATATTTTGGAAATTTATCAAAAAATAACAACATCCTGAAGGCATCATCAGATCAAGGAACTCTGCGGCATGCATCGCACCTGGTCCAAATTTGAATTAAAAAAAAATTATTTTACGTCTAGCGAAACACATGTTTTAGAAACATTGACTATTGGATCATGGGCAAATATTTAAATGAAAAACTTAAATTTTTGACCAAAAAAGGGAACTCCGTTATTAATAACAAATGTTTAAATTAAAAATTTGTTTAAGTTAAAAATATGGAAGCTACGCGCATGTTTCAATGCAAAATGTTATTTTAAAGGTACTGCGAAAAATTCCTCCTCTTTTTTTTTCCTTAATAACCTTTTTTATAACACGAAAAACTTCATCTCAGATTTATAATTGCTTGACAGAAGCTACAAGGTGTTTCGAACCACTATAAGCCTCATATGTAAGCAACGGCCATTTTCACGAAGTTGCAATAACATTCTTTTGTTTGAAATGACTTTGAAATAAACACAAACACTTCACAAACACTTCTGCTAGTGTATTAAAAGAATTATAAATCAACAAGTAAAAGATTAGGTTATAATTTCCCAGCTGATGCATATAGTACGCAGGAAAAAGCAAATATTTTCAAGGGAAAAAATTTTTCATTTAAAAATTTATAGCAACCTTACTCCCTGATATACCATCTTTTAAATTTTTTTATAGATCTGTAGTTCCTTTGCTTTTAGCTCGTATTTCTGGATGTTGAACGTAACCCTGTATTTTTAATCTTAACATAAAAGTCAAAACTCTGCATACAAAACCGCTATAGGCTGGCTTACAAGCTTTTTGAATTCAACTTCTTTTCCGACAAATTCATGTCATCTTTCCTGTGCCTACTTATGACATTCTTTTGTAACTTTCATTTCGGAACAGTCGACTGGGTAACATACCACCACCCGGAATAAAATCCGTCATCATCCGCTGAGATTGAACGCTTTAGGAGACGAATTAGGGATATTTTGAAAGAAGACCGTCCGTTTGATTTGATGGCCACTAGGTTATTTGAGTTAAGCGTAGGCGTTTAAATTTTAACGTTTAGCCCTCAGGTTCTTTATAGGCGATTATCTCCCTCTCTAAATTATTTGAACTATGTATTTTAGTTAATGCCATAAGTCAATTAATAAAAGAAAATTGAATTATAACTTCAAGAGACATTAGAATTTTTATCAAGTAATGGATATAAATAACGAAAGTAAGGATGCTTGGCCACGGCTTTATTGTGTTGAAAAGAAAGATGCGACCTTTGAGAACAATCTGCATCTATTGTTACGCAAAGTAAATTAAATGAGTCAAAGTAAACGTTAAAGCTTTCGTCTGTCAGAAGACTTTGTATAATGTGGACATATGTCAAAAAAAAAATTTTGGTAAAACATTTTAAAGATGAACACGCCAACACATGTACTTCTGTTTTTTAATATTTAGATGAACCTTCTTTATTATCCATTTTAATAAAAGCAATATGTAAAGTGTTTGAATTGCGAAGATTTCAATTTTCTTTCTCAAGTGTTTATATTAACGTACCTACGTTAATTTTAATTGAATTAATTCAAGCTGAATGCGGTAATTAGTCTCTGTTATCCAGCAGTTTTTGCGTACTTTGTATGTTTTTTCTTTCTTGAGAAAGCTACAACTTATTATAATGCAATGGGTTTTAGTTATTGCAACGTTAAAAGCCCAAGCCAAAAATTGTGCCTCTTATCGTCGGTACATCTCATTAAAACAACATAATTACATTTACATTCATTAAATTCGTCTGTGTTTCTGATGATGATGACGAAGTAAGTGCCGAAAAAAACTGAAATAAATTATGGAATATTTTGGTTTAATTGAATAAGTTGTAGTGTATCAATATTTAATCAAATTTTATGGAACATATCCTAGATTAATGTGTGGACGTTTTGAAGGTTCAAATCTGACCGGCTTTCGTTCAAGCGAGGGTCTGTTATTTTAGCATAAAAAT
Source organism: Glossina fuscipes (assembly GCF_014805625.2). Classification (NCBI taxonomy): domain Eukaryota; kingdom Metazoa; phylum Arthropoda; class Insecta; order Diptera; family Glossinidae; genus Glossina; species Glossina fuscipes. Next base: position 1,886,936 of record NW_024003726.1, read on the forward strand.
ATTTTTGAAAGCTGTTCAAATGTTCTTGATATTGATGTCCTTTAGATCAATTGCACTAAGACTTTCCACACAATTCACCAAATTTAGTTAATTGTTTGTTGGTTATTATAATTGGTACGTTGATGGTAGATCGTTAAAGATGGCTATCAACACATTTTTTTCTGACGAGATTCCCATCACTTCGGGAGTTGTTTAAGGAAGTCACTTATTCGATTTATCTTATACATTAATCAGCATACAACAAGAATTAAATCTTGTCATATTCTAATGTACGTCAAACTATTCTCGTGTTTTAAATCGGTTCGCGCCTTTCCCAAGCTGACTTAAATATTTCAGCAACTTGGTGCTCGTTTAATTCTATGATATAAAATCATAAGCAATATAAGAGACTGTCAGCTTCAAATCCAAATTCGTTCTCAACGGAATAATTGTTTGATTCACACGAGTTAGAAAATCTGCCCTTGTTTCTTGATCTAGGTGTTCAATCATAAACTTCGATTCAATTTACGTACAGTATAATATTTGAGTATTAAACGTTGACGAGATATGTCAGCTTAGTATGACCTATCCTAAAATATATTTCAGTTGTTTGGTCAGTTTCTTATTGTTGTCACGGTCATTTATTTAAATCTTTGCTTTTTGCGCTAAGAAATTTTGGTTGAGATTCACTTGTCCCTCTATCACCTTATGAAGTTACTGCTTATATTTTTAACTTCACTGAAGAAACTTTTATGGTAAAGTTGATAAACGCTATCATTGACTCGCCGGTTTTGTTAAACGAGATCAGCCTCAATGTTCCGATTTGCCCATCAAATAAACTGCAAGCAACTTAGCCGATGTAAGTTCAATTACGAACTTTTTACCACATATATGTCGGCTGTTGAGGACGTAGTTGGGTAGACGAATATTTGGTTTTTAAGATCCCTTTCTCCTATTTTAATTTTAATTGGTTCAAGTCTTTAATCTTAGGTATTGCGAATAAATATATATTAATTAATTAAACATGCGTATGCATATATGTCTATATATAAATATAACCACTAATTCGCCTCATCTTAACAAAATCATAAATACCTACTACTACAAAACCGGCACATTACCATTGTTCACCGTGCACGTGGAAAAGACTCTTCACGCTGAAATTTTAGATTTGGTTTCGTAAACGTTTCGATAAAATGAGCCCTTCTCAGTCGGCTTTTTATTATCTGTGGAAACGGAAGTTGAGGTTAAAAAAAAAAATTTATTAATTTTAAATTTAGTCCAAGGCGACTACGGTTATACTGCAGTTGCTATTTTGTATTACACAAGTTATGAAAGTGAGGAAGTTCTCATCATTGCAAGCAAGTTTCGCTTCAGGAAGGTCTCAGATTTAATTAAAACCGAAGATTCAAAGGTTTTTTTTTTTTTAATTTTTAAATTATATCTATGTAAGTCTGTAATAAAACCACTATTTTCAATTTTTAATTGTAGGCAATGTCGGGTGGAGATTTAGCAGCGAATGAGACGGAATGTGAATTACAATTGTCATTGCTGACATGGGTAACGACATACATTTCAAAATTTTTATTAACCAAAGGTTCTAAACAAAGATATGTCTTCTAAAAACCTCAAATTTATAACTTTTAGCTTTCAAAAGGATTTGCAATTAATATGTATTTACATAACATTCTCATCTTTTATTCAAAGAGAATTTGTTATGTGCGAGAAGATGAGTATATTTTAATATAAGCTTACGAGCAATGACTGAAAAATTAACCTAATAATAGCAATCATGTGTTCGCAAAGAATAATAACAAATTAGTATTAATAGGCTCATTTACTTCGTGTTGCTGAAAGTACACGTAAAAAAAATTCTCTTCTAATTGAGATTTTCATCAAACTATTTTAAGATACTAAAATTCTCTTCTAATTGAGATTTTCATCAAACTATTTTAAGATACTCCTTGGGGCTTGCCATAGTTTGTGGAATACGATAAATACATAGTAGCACAGCGTACACAAATTGTTAAAACTTATTACAAAATAATGTATTCACGGTGGCGTTTCAAGCATGCAGGATGAGGCTCACATTTGGTTAAATTACTTCGTAACACAAAATAGCTTTAGAATGTGGTTTGTGGGATGAAAATGTCAGTTTAAACATGAAATTGGTATTGCAATTATCGGTAGAGAGAGAAATGATTACTGAATTTTTGTGGCACGAAGTAGGCAATTTCAGCTAAGACGATGTGGGGTTTTAACAGAATATTACAATATACCATACATTCGGTGGCACAACTAATTTATTCCGACATAAGTAATTTCCAAAAACGCCTATAAGAGCTTGCCATAAAAATCATGCCGTGCAATTCTATCAGACATGTTACTTTGGAGTTCCGTTGGTGTACTGACTTACTCCAATATGCCACTCGTTCTCAATGATCTTATTCGCCAAGATTATTCAGGATAATGGTAAAATAAACGTAGATTTATGTGGAAATGTGACTAATAATTGATGTTGATTTGGCAGAGGTCTAGAGGAGATTATTTAGATGAATTCATTTCTAAATCAAAATAACATGAACATCTTATTATTAGCGCTTGAGATTTGCATCCATGATCATTGAGTTATTACTTCTTATTGTTATCGTTAATTTTATCATCTTATTTAGTTATTGCAAATTAACAAATAAAAAATGCTTACATGATGAACCTATGCTTGATAGTTCCAGCATGAAGCATCGGCATTTTTTTGAAAAATTTATTTAAAAGTAAATTATTTTTATTTTTTGCATAAAGAATCGCTGAAAAATCGACCATAGAATCGATATACGTTACTTTATCGAAAAAAGTGGGTCAGTGCAGTTTGAAGAATTTTATTTTGAAGCTTTAAGTAAATACCGAAACAACAGGATGGGAATCCTAACAGCCAGCGACATGGTAAGCTTGAAAAGCGATCGAGAAAAGCGTGTTTAAGTTTTTAAGTTTCAGCTCTGATGAAATTTTTGTTATAGCTCTAACCTACGATATCTGCGCCACGTAATTAATATATTGACTACCTCAAGGCGCATGCCAAGACTCAGTTTTCTAATTGTCAAGAGATTCGCTGCGCTGCGATACCTGTAATTCAAATTTCGCAATTAAAAAAGAAAAAAACCGAAATAAATAATCCACAAAGAGATATTATTCTTTAGACGATAAATTTTTAGTACTTGCTTAGCATATTCATTAAAGCGCAAATAGGTAAGTTTGAATATAACAAATCACACATTTTAATTATTTTTGTTTATTGTATTACGAAGATATTTTAATTTCAGTTCTTCATCTTTATAAAGATTGTGTTAATGTATTAATATAAATCAGTCTGTAGAGCTCAAATCTCTTCATTTTCTATTATATTTTCTTCAAGTCAATTATAACTATAAGTAAATAGCTCTTAGCCTCTTTATATGCGCAAGTTTGTATAGTCTCCGTGAAGGAACAGCAATTACTATGATGTTTACATCGCTATTGCGAATAAAACGTCACAGTTAATAAATTGCTGGCCTTTGAATCTAAAAAATAAATAATATTCATCAATTACACAACATACAACAAAATTTCATCAGAGATTTAATTGAAAACAATTGAAGATTCATGAGTACTTCACATGAAGATTCCCATACATGACATTATATTTTTATAGCTAAGTTTATGTAAACCTAAAGAAAAACAATATTTTTAATTTTTATTTGTAAGTAACAGTGGATAAAAACTGAAGAGCAAGGGGGATTGCAACGTTATATATATTTTTCGACGACAACAGACCTCACGACTGATATCTCGAAGTTTTAGAAAGCGCACTGGCAGCACGGGCATAGGTTATAGTAATTGAAAGGCGCACAGTAATATTTTCTTAAAACCACCATTCGTGTCACCATTCTACTATGTTTGTATATTCGACCAGCGACTCAGCGGATGTGCCTAAAGGTGTGGAGTAGTGGTACACATTTGGTTTCAAGGAAATATCACCATGTGTGCCTCTCAAAAACTTGGTTCGCTTTCTAAAACTTGGATATAATAGTCATCACGCCCGCAGTCGACGAAAGTTATGATGTAAAGAAATACCAAAGCCATGTTTAGTAAATTATCAAAGCAGAAATACATCAATAACGATTTTGGTAAGCAAGCTTACTCTTGAATTCGCCTTCATTTTAATCAAATAATCCAAAGATAAATTAAAAAAAATTTCTGTCGTTTTTCAAGAGTGTTTCTTGCTTCAACTTTGGTTTTTATTTAACTGATCCAGTTATATAATCTGTGTTAAACTTTAGGACAAAGTCATGTAAAATATAAAAAAATATTAATTTTATACATTTGTGACTTTCTGTTTTGAATTATTATGCGAAAAGAAAAAGGGTCCGGCTTACGGTTCTTGCCATTGCACGATACGGCAGACCAAAACTATCGATGGTACTCGATTGCTCCCGTATCGAGTTGGGCGTCTCGTTCGTTGCATTTGCAAAGAGTTGTTTATGATATCACCGGTGTATGAATAAAAAAAAACAGTAAACCGACCCAAGGTTTGGAGATTTTCTAATGTGCTTGTAAAAGAACACTGAAAATTGAATTGGAATTGAGCAAGGTAAAAAATGTTTTTTTTTAGTAATATCTTGCAAGTAGTTGAGACTTTTATATGAATTCAATTGATATTTTTGAAGTTATATCCACGTTATTCTAGCTTTAGAAGCAAAGAAAGAGTGAGAGAGAGAAAGAGAGAGTTGGACAAATGAATACACCCGAAATTTCATGTCGATTAAAGCTAACACATATATTTCATTTCTTTAAAATAAAAAAAAAAATCTGGTCAGCCTTATGGTTTTAACTGCTGAATTATCAATGCTAATTAATATTTTAACAATTAAGAAGCTAAATGGGAGCTAACTTTTCTATACCTGACAAAGAAACGAATCAGTTTTGTTAATTACCAGCAGCCAAACCAGTGAGCTGATATTGTATTTGCCTCTACATTCCCCTTATCCTGCACTGGAGATCACAGAAGAAGAAAAGTGTTAATTATTAATTGAATTAATAAGAGCCTTCTGTTAACTGTTATAATATTGTAATATCATATAGTATAATATTACAGTATATTAAAAAATAATAAATTAATTCACAATAAGTTTACAAATAAAATCATATATAGTAAGTTCTTGAAGCGATTAAAATTAAAATTTGATTCGGCTAATTAATCACGTCTTGTCTGGCAATAATTGGATGTGGACGAATCTTCTTGAGATGTAGCTTTGCTTTGTCTGATCGCATTTCAAACTGAGATTCTTCCATGTGAGGGTATTGCTTCAAACTTTGAGCATGTTCATGTTATCCCGCTGATGAACATAGTTATTGATAAATACACATAAGTCAAGTTCAATGCCAAAACAACCCCACACGCGAGAAGGATTACTTTTCTACCTAATTCCGGTGTAATTGCTGTCGAAATGTTGTAAATGGCAATATAATAGTTGGACAAGATACCGTATAGAAAGCGCAAAAAAAGAAAACAAACTTGAACGAAGTCATTATCTTTGACGGCATTTTCTTTATATTGACAAAAATCGGCACTTTTCTAAACAATACTGACACAAAATAATCCAAGTTTTTAATGTGATCACAACAATAACAATAATGGTGCGATTAGCATGGTGATATACAAGTGGTGACCACCGTTTAGTTAAATTTTAATAAAATTCAACTTCCGGGTAAGCAAACGTTATCAAATATTGTAATAATTACTGACTACTGATTTGCCTCTCTTACCCTATAATGAAAGCGGGTCTGTATTACGTCAATCGCCAGCACAACAAATGTACATGGTTACAACCCCATGACAATCATATCTTGTAGAAGAGAGAATGCGACGCCGTTATATTTCATTCATAAATTGTCATAACTTTGTGCGCTGATGTTAATGAAAATATATCGCTTGTGCTTTATTAATATTCTTTTTTTGGCAGAAAATTCTTTTAGTTCAATGTGGAATGACTTTGTTTTCTAGATAAGGACAAGCATTTACTATGGAGACGTTATATACAGATTATAGACAAAGTTATTACTTTTGGAATATTATAAAATATTTCACATAAAAAATATCTCTTTTCCGAAATGTTTTCTTCAGGCCCTCAATATAAGATGATTTACTGATTTCTGCAGAGATTGAAATAGTCAAATGCATTCAATGAAAGAGTAAAAATATTAATGTAACCATATTTTAAAGAAGTCTTCAAGAAGTGCAAGCAGCGTTTACGATAGATAGCGCATTTCCATAACAGTCAAATGGCTTGGAAGTCTGTTAGAATATTATTAGTACTTTTATTATAACTTCATTCTGTAAGAGACAATTAGATTGCAACCTGATTAAATAAATAAATATTGCAGTATCGCAAATACCGACATAAGCTCACAGCATCCACGTCGTGCTCCTAGATAAGCTAGATCTTATTTTATTGGGTTTAGAAATCGCATTCGTGGCGTTTTCTGTCACACTGCAGTCTTACTGTATAATTCAACAATCATGTTTCCTTGTAGCACTGTAATTAGAAAAAATTCTTATTTTTTGTACATAGAGTATGCATGAGCATATTGTAGAACATATGTTTATTTTATCTTATCGCTACTTTTTATCAGCACATTTAACATTATTAGAGTACATAACACCAAAAGGAAAATGCAACAACAGCTTGTTCACGTGCCATCCGGAAATGTTAACACTTTTATAGATTAAAATTAGTTTATTATATTATCAAACTGAGTTGCGGCTTTTAGTCCTGCTTTCGTACACAGGAAAGAATTGTGTTCGAGTTAGATGGAATTTTTAAATCGGCTCCCTTTTGAGATTTTCAATAACTACAATAAATATTAAAAGAACAAACTATTGTCTTCTGGTTACAACGCTATAAACACAAATTGTTATGTAAGTTGGCACTTTCTTTGCATAATATATGTTCCGTTAGCATGGCATGCAGATATGCGCTCGTGCATAAGCAATGGGATTATTCTACCATAACCAAGGCGTAAGGCAATTTATTACAGGCATAGATGTTAAGTGTAGAAGTCTAATTATTAGATTTTTGCATACTGCGACTGCAAAAGCTTACTTTTACGGTAGAAACTTAAACCCAAAGGACATACTAGCAATTTAAAATTTTGGAAATATAGAAATAACTAAATCGTCTTTATAGAGATTTCTAACGTATATATTTGTTGGTAAAGAATATATACATTAAAAGAATATTTAGTGCGCGTGTGTATAGCTATTAACATTTACTAAAATTATGGGGGAAGCGATATTTGCTGATGGTGTTTTCGAAATCGTTCCTATTGCGCTATTATAATATACCTTACCTATTTATTTTCACACGAAAAATGACTGAGCGATCCTCGATCTCCTGAAAATAGGAATTATGTGATAAGAACTTTGGCTATCTTTTGGGACTTTTGCATCAGAGTTTCTATTATAATGTATTGTAAATTTGTATTAATCATTCCATTGATAAGAGATCTTTGATTAGTTTTCATTATTATTATCCGTTTTCCTTGCGTTATTTAATTAGGACAGCAAAAGTGCTTCCAGTGATACATTCTTATATCTTAAAAGTTTTCCTTTGTGAACTATTTTAATTTCTCCCACTTGTGACGATTGTTTCATTCTGAACGAAAAATATAATAAATGAGAGCTTGATGACATGAGGTAATTGTGGTAGGCATGAAATAATAATAGAGCTGTAATGTGGAATGATCGCATGACTTGGCAGGTATCTCAATAGATCCGACAATAACGCTCGTCACCTATATAGTAACCGAACAGCATACTCTTAATTAATTTTGTGAAATAATGGATTCTTGGGTTTCCAAGCGTGCGGCCAAATTAATTTCTTATAGTGATAAATATACCGTTTGCGACTATACATTCTGGGTAGTTATGATCGATAATCTGTCGAAGGACTGCGTAAGGCGTCTCGTAGTTCTACAAGAGTGGATTATAGATTTCTGTAAGTTATTCAGGAATGTGAAGCAGATTAAGCTAACGTATCGTAATGTTGTATATGAGTTCTCTTTATCGCCGCCTTAGAATCTATCTCTTACTATTCGAACTATTTGTAAGTAATAATTTTTATTAAAATTATATAAAAATAAATTTTTTCCACAATTAATAGATATCGTTCCTGGGATGTTAGGGTTCAGCGTTGAAAAAATTGAAAAGTGATTTATCATTGTTGATAATATTCTGTGAAAGCATCCGTAGCCTTACAGGTCTATTCTTTCCTATGATAAGGCAAGCTGTTAATATATTGATACTTAATATAATTCTCATCCCTATTCCCTTATGTTTTAGTAAACGTTTACATACCAATCTAATGAAATTAATTTGTAAATAAATTAATAAAAAAAAAGAATAATATTTTTATAGGTCTTTGCTTACGTTCTATAAAAAACCAATTATTTTTTCTTCCAATTTTTACGCAATTTTCTTTCATATTTTTTTTCAAAATTTAAATAATTTTATTTAAAAAATAATGCCAATTTGATAGCCTAGATGTCGCCGTGATGTCTTTTCCAACTATATTTTCAACGTAAATTTGTATTTTCTGCAATACCAATATATCCTTAGTTTGCAAATTTTTCTTCGTCTTACTTGGAGGTAATCATCACTCGTCGTTGTGGATTACGCTAAGTGGATTGTTAGATAACAAATTGTGCAAACAAAAGTTAATTATGATCGCCATATCTTTTTCAAAACAAATTACGGTAAATTTGGAAATATTTTCTCTAGGACATTGTTTGCGATTTAGACTATGAAGACGTAAATGGCTATTATTTGTATACAGCTTTTGTCAGCTAGTAATATTTGGTTTTCTTAAAACCTAGGTACATTCTATTTGTTTCGCTGTCTCGTAAAGTAGGCATTTACAGATGTTCCGTAATAAGAAAAATAGGTTATTCGAAAAGCACGAACGTATTTGTACGTTTAGGGGCCATAGGCTATACTCTGGTATTTTGCGAGTTTATTATACCGTAAAAGTATGTTGCTATTTACACTCTATTTAGTTAATAAGAGCTAAACTTTCTAGTAACTTCAGTTTGGAAAAAGCACTAACTTCGGCTAAACCCCCGCATTTTCAATGAATTTTCTAGTACGATCTTTGTAACGTGGAAAAATTCGGCTAGTATTCTACATAAACGAAAAGTAAAATTTCTGAAAAATAATAATAATCACACCAAACAATACTTCCCAAAATGCGACGCAATTTTATCAGCTGTAGGTAAGTCGGAAACTTTTGAGAGTCGACGATGGTGAAAATGTTCCCTGTGCTTGATTGCGTATTAGGTATTATAAGATGATGGCTTTTAGGCTTTCATAAAATTTGTATTGATGTGTTCCCGGATTTCTCCGCCAATCTAACACTTCTCGTCGACTGAAATTGAAATTAATTTCCAAATAATGTTACGAAACAATTTTCCCTTACTGCTTCAGCGAGATATTTGAGAAAGTAATCCACAAATATATAATTTCCACAAAGAAAACATAACATTAAGTGAAATCGTGAAGCTTTCACGGGATTGGTGCTTACACTAGATTAATTAAATGACTCTTGGCTATAGTTTTCATTAAAGGTGTTAGACTTCGGCTTAAACCTATCATTAGGATCACCATTAAGCTCTTCAGCAGCTTGCACACATATCATATTTGCTAAAATCATCATTCCTCTCAAAACACTTGATCTCGTTTACTTTTCCAGATTTTTTCTAATTTTCTCGTAAGAGCCTTTCTATTCTGTTGCATAATGCTTTTAATTCTAACATATTGTTAGGATTAACGACGAAAATTAAACTTGCCAAACTAGATTTAACATTTGGTCGATTCTTGCTCCGGTATTTTGTTCATCGTCATAAATGTTTATCTCAGCATAAGATTTCACAAATTAATTCATCCTTTGAATCTGCTGCTTTATACTGTCCTAGTAATTTTCGGTTGAACGCAAAATAGTCAGGGACTGAGTCACCTTCATGGTTTTCTAAAGCATGCTAGTATCATCTACTTGCATTGCCAAACAGTAAATTTCTACAAACAGTTCATCATAACTGGTTTTATGTTGTTATATTAATTTTTTGATCGTAAAGATGAAACTCTCAAGGGTGAGAACGGTCGAATTTAATATTCCATCTGCTTGAATCTACATTTCTCCTGCGACTAGCTTCATTAAATTCTATCTGAACTTATACCTTGTTATCGTTGTAAGGTCTTCTATTCGAACTGAAGAGTCGTGTAGAATTTATTGCTGGGTTGGGAATTTTACTAAGCTGTTTTGTTTGTCAGACTTGGCTTTATGTAATTTCGTCATTTTCCTTTTTTCATATTTTCAATGTCTACCATGCAACTCAACAGAATTTCCCTTTTTGTTTTTACATATTCATGCGCTGCGGTGTTCTATTGAATAATCGAGCGGAATTATTTTTGCTTGAGCTGTTACGATCCATTTCATAGTTTTATACAACAGAAATGAACCTTTCTCTAGCCAAACATAACTTCTAATGTTACTATCAAAATAATCAAACAACACCAAATGTTATATCTGTTTCAATAGAAATTACCGTATACTTATATAAAGACTTTAAGTTTACTAAATAGAAATTAGAGGAATCAGAGTTTACATTTGTACTACCGATGGAATATAGATAGCCCCACATGAGTGAGCATAAAACGATAGAGTCCGAGACGCTGCTCTTTCAATGTAAATTAATATGGATATGTTATACTATGCTCGTTACGCTTTATAAAATAGTCCTTGCATATTCTTCTCCGAACTTCTTCGTAACCCTTGGCAAGGCTCACAAGGTTGTTATATTGATTTTAATTGTTTATAAATTATAATAGTCTTGCTCAAGATTGAGTCTTTACAATACCGAGATGTAATTTATGCAATTGCTTGAGTAACTGCTCTCGAAATATCTGTGATATTACAGTTTTATATGCACATATAGCCCAATCATATTCTGTTGACAGCTCCATTTGTTTCTCTAGAAAAATTCAAAATTCATTATTTTCTCATTTTCATTTATTCCTTTTTATTTATTTATTTAGTTATACATGAAACTCAACTAAAACAAATTGACAGTCGAGTTCAATTGACTCTTAAGTAAATCTTAAAATTAATTAATAATAAAACTTAGTATAAGTACAATAAAACAAATAAGGAGGAAAAAAAAAAAGAAAAAAGCATGTACAAAATTAGCATATAGCCACACCCATAACCAGTACAGGACCAAATTGCAAAGGAACCCCTAAACCATTGCAAACATACATAAGCTCGGCAACCGACACGTTACAACACAATATTGTTTTAAATGAAAAATTAGATATTAAGAATGAAATGTTAGTTTAAGTACGACATTAGTAAATCGCGCATATTAAACAAAGGTGCTGGTAGACATCATTCAGGTTTCTGCAAACAACTCTAAACGGATTAAACAGTTCATAATTGTTTTTACATTGACTAAGCTTAATCAATATAAAGTGCTTAGAGAAGCGGTTAGGGGCATTAAAGCTTATCTCACCAAGTAATACGAGCGAGTTCATAGTACCATTTTTTTACTTTGATTAAGATAGAAACTCCAAGAACAAATCTACAAATCAATGATTTGCCCTCCGTGATTAAATTCAGTGAGATTTTAATGTATGCTCATGATGTGAAACTGTTTTCTTCTTTTTCCGTAGAATCGCAATCACATCATCTTCAAATTGATTTGAACAATTTGGTTGCCTGGTGCTCTCTCAATCTTCTGAAACTAAATCTAAATAAATGCAAGAAGCTTTCTTTCTTAAGAAGGAAGTCGTTCAGTACTCAATACTTCATTGATTCGCACAGGTTGGAAGACGTCGATTCGTTCTTAGATTTAGGCGTTCTATTCAATTATAGGTTACGTTTCAATTTGCATATTGAGTCCTCGTTAAGCAAAGCTAGGTCCGCGCTTGGTTTTATAAAGAGGTGGTCCAAAGAGTTTGATGATCCTTATATTACGAAAAGGCTTTACACGTGTTTGGTTAGACCTATACTTGAGTATGCCTCTGTTGTGTGGTCTCCTTCATATAGGTGCTACGTAGATTCAATTGAATCTATACGAATGCAATTCTTGCTGTTTGCCCTTAGGAATTTGGGTTGGGACCCGATTTCCCCTCTTCCACCCTATGAAAATAGGTTGCTTCTGTTATCCTTACCGTCACTCGAGAAACGTAGATTTGTTCTTGGGGTTTTCTTCTTAATCAAATTAATAAATGGTGCAATTGACTCGCCCGCATTACTTCGTGAGATAGGCTTTAATGTCCCTAACCGCTTCTCTAGGCACTTTATGTTGATAAAGCTTTGTCAATGCAAATATAATTTTGAACTGTTTAACCCGCGCAGAGGTGTTTGCAAGAACCTAAATGATGTCTTTCATTTATTCTCATTAACGGACTCTTTAAAGTCCTTTAAAGCAACATTGCTTAATACTCGCGATTTACCTATGTCGTACTTAAACTGACTTAACCTTAAATATGTCATTATGAGTCGAAAATTAATTTGTTGTTAACAATTATCGGTTGCCAAGCTTATGCATGTTTGCGATGGCTTAGCGGTTCACTTGCAATTTGGTCCTGTATCGGTTGTGGGTGTGGCTCTATGCTAGTTGTGTACATGCTTTTTTTTTTTCTTTTTTTTCCTTCTTATTTGTTTTATTGTACTTATACTAAGTTTTATTATTAATTAATTTTAAGATTTACTTAAGAGTCAATTGAACTCGACTGCCATTTTGTTTTAGTTGAGTTTCTTGTATAAGTGGAATAAATAAATAAATAAATAAATAAATAAATAACGCCACATAACTCGACAGCGCAAGTTTGAAGTATACATGGTGGAATTCCATCAAGTCCAGGCGTACAACTATATTTTAGAGAGCGTAACCATTTAAAAACATCATCTTCAGAGATAACGAAATTGGGAATTGAAATCACATTAGTTATAGGATAAATCGGAATTAGCAGTCAAAAAGTTTCGTCGGAAGTACTCAGCAAAGGGATTTGAGATTTTAAAATCATCCCAGGAATCAGAGCCATTAAAAGAAACATGCGAGGGATGTGTGGAAATTTTTCTTTTGAATTAACAAATTTAAAAAAATATTTAGGATTAGCAAACAGAGAGGATTTCACGAACTGAAGGTATCTGCAATAATGTTGGTGGTTGAGGGCGTTAAGTCTATACCTTGCCACCGAGTAAGCGAAATAGTCAAGAGCAGAGCCACTTTTCGAATATTTTTTGAATAACGTGTTTTTTCTGTTCCTGTAATATTTAATTGTGCTATTAAACCACGTGGGACACCTGCTTCGATGACGGGACTGCTTGATTGGAACAGATGCAGCAATAGCCAGATTTAATGTATTGTAGAACGATGACAATAAGCTTTCAATGCTTCCGGTTGAGAAATCAAGCCTTATATGTAAAAGGTGATATTTTAGCAATACAACATTGATTTTATGAAAATTTTAATATTTATTTGAAAAAGTTAGATTTGGAAAATTAAAACAGTGAACCGAACCATCATGCTTGTGAAGAAAGAAAATACACATTGCTGGATGAGAAGGATCCTCAGGTAAATTAAAAGGTGGACTACGATTTGCACTAATCTCAGGGAAATTGGCGAAGCAGAGATCAAGCAGTCTACCATTGCAATTAGGGGTACTGTTGTATTGAACTCAATTATGATCAAATAATTCATTAAAGAATACAACAGCTGTATCAGATATTGAATTAGGAATCGAACAGCCAGAACTATGACTTTTACACCAAGTGACTTCAGTCACAGACTGAAGTCACTGAAGTCACAGACTGAAGTCACCCAACGCAATGACTACATCGGTAGGTTTAGATTGCTTGGCCACTTCGCAAATGAGGGCGGTCTTTTTCTTATATACGGAGATATCCCAATTTGGAGGAATATATATGTGCGGGTCACATATAAGTGTTTATTGCGGGTTGTGCGACGTGGCCAATTTGGCTACCAGCGTTCACGAACAGCCAGGGGGAGAGGGCGATTTACTATTCTCGTTATTAGTTTTAGGCGATGACGCCTGACTAGATTGAGTGATGGCACTGGGAGGAGATACCATCGCCACTCCAGCATAGCTCAAACCAGAAGGACTTTCCGGTTTATTTGTAACTTTTTTGTTAGCGACCGACCCAGCGGTAGCAGAAACACTGACGTTCTTTGTAGACATTGAGCAAGCGTTAAGTTGTATTAACGAATCAGAGTTAGGAGAACGAACGAACGACGAACCGCACGCTACGCTCCGGGTTGTAACTTTGCTAGCTGGGGAAAAAAATGAGTGCTCAATAAAACGGCTCTCATCAAACCTATCCTTAATTAACTCAAACTTCTCCCGTGAAGAGTTTGTAAAAATCAATGTATCGCTTCCTACAGTCAAGACATGATCAAGCTTTTCGGGCGATCAGCGACTGCGTCGGCAGCACGATCGATAACAGCGGCACGCTTTGAATGGCAAAAAGCCAACACGAAATCAATCGTTCAGGCTCTGGGCCTGTTTTCGCACGACGGTGTATATAAGGAATCCACGTCCAGTCAAAACGACAGAAGTGGATTATGAAGTAAAAAAAAGAACAAAATGCAAAAAGTTTCGCAACACAAAAATTGTCAAGAAATTTAAAAAAACTTTTCCATTACGTTGACACTGTAACAAAAGAGCGAAAGCAAAACGATACTGCAAACACCAAAAAAAAGAGAAAAAGAAAAAAAAAGGAGACTTATACCAGAGCTCAATTTTTAATTGAAAAAAAACAAATGAATTAACACTTAAAGACAATCTACTTCCTTTACTTTAAATTTACTCACTTTATTCTTAAAGATTTTTATAAATTTAGACGCATTGATTTTTTCTTGAAGAATTGCGTCTCTACGAGTTGCAATATGCTTGAATTTTAAATATAATTGATTTTCACTTTCAATTACATAAACACCTGTTCTCTCTTAGTAATCATGAATAAAATTTATTTGTGGCATACGAGATACACTATCTTAACCTCCACGGCTGGATCCTTTAACTCAGCAGTGTAGTTCAACTCGGATAATGCTAGTGCCCACGTCTGTAAACGTGCTGAACTCACTATTGGTAATCCTTTGTTTTCACCAAAAATACATTGATTGCGTAATAAATATATTTTTCATTTTGTAATAAAAAAGATAATTGAAAATGGTTCTTTTTCGGCAGTTTGAGACCGATAGGCTGCTACTCTTGTAAAACCGCTTTTAATAATCTAGTAAGTTGTTCCAAACTCTTTCCGCCAATTGCACTATTTGATAAACCTAATAAACAACAGAATTTGAGATACCATGCAGCAAACTGGTTTGCTTCCATTGCTTGTTTAAATAAGGTTACCGCTGTTTTAGCATCAAATTGTAGGCGCTTTACTTTCAATGTGCCTATCTGCGTGCTCCAAGTGCAAAGCAATTGACATTGATCATTTAATTCAAGTTGATTGTATGCGTTAGATAGGTCAAGTTTAGGAAAATTATACCACCTCCTAAGAATGGGCATATTTTATCAATACGTGACGGTGAATATATGAAGTCCACTAAGTGTTTATTGGTTGTGACTTGACTCGTCGCATTACGAAAGTTCTCCAATTTCTTTCAAAACTTATACCAAGTATGTACTCCAATCTGAGTTATTTACTGGCTCTAGAATACTAAATTCGATTAGCTCATTTATCATTTGTTCTATTTTTGTTTTCCAAGCGAATGGAAATAGTCTAGGCTTGAAAAAAATTGCTTTTGCCTTTGATCACCGTTTAACGTAATTCTATTATAATTACCTAACTAATTTATTATCTTCTTGTAACTCAACTTCGTTTACTTTATGTAATTCAAATGAAAGACTGAAAAATCAGAGCCAAAGAGTGGAGAATTTATTGTATTTCACACTACACAGCAACCTCTTTCACGATCCCATTGTAATTGACTTTTGTGTTGTACTCACCAGCAGTTGTTATGCGATCACCACTATAATTGACGTAGGAATTGTTGTGTTTTAAGGCCCTTGTGTTTTAAAGCTGATGTCGAGAGTAATTTGGAGGGAGTGTCTATGTCACAGCAAGACTGTCAATTTCTACTGGCAACGTCCATGAAGCACCATGAGTTTTATTAAAATACTAATAATAAAGTTTTCAAAATTTGGTTCGCTATTAAGAAAATTTGTTTTTAGCTTTTGATTTTGAAAACATACAGACAATGTGGCCTACTTTATAACAGATATGGCATGTTCTGCTCTTGATCTTACAATTTTTCGCCTCATGGCTCTTCCAACCGCAGTGTTTGCGTGAATCATGTTTCTGATTTGGCTTCTTCTAATTATCGTTTTTTTCTCTCTTAAGGCTTACTTTATTAAAGCAATTAGGATAATTTTCAACACTATTATTATTAGATGAAATTCTCGTTTCGACGATGAACGCTTTTTAAAAGCGTCATGAAAAGTAAGCGTATCGTGTTCCTCACACATTCCCATTATGCATTTGCCTTTGACAAATGCCTCTGGGTGTTTACTAAATTTACAATACAGTGCTAACTTTTTTTATTCTGGCGGACCATTCAGCAACTGTTTTCTCATTATTTTCGGACGAATTTTGACAGGTTGTCTTTCTCTCGGTAAATGATTGTAAAGTGAATATAGCGTGTGCTTATATAGTTTTTTGTTTATTTTGCAAACGCGGATTGCAAAAACTGTGCAACATAAAATAAGCAGCAATTCCATTAGACTTAGCTTTTTTGACATTATCTTTTTCACAATTTATTTCACAGAAGTGAACCTCTTGCCTCTCTTTTGAAACATTTTACTGTTTTTTTGTTCGAGAGAAGAGCACAAAATGTGCTGCATTATAAAAACTTAATGGTTAATGATAATATTTTTGTATCCTGTAGCCATTTCGATATACTTTTAATATATTTATATTTAATTCATAAATTAATTATATAAACTGTATTATTCTCATTGTCAATTTGTGATGCACCAAGCGCAAAAAATAGGTTGTCAGATTAATTCAGCGCTTTCCATATTATTATTTTCTGTACTTGTGCAAGAATTGTTAAATGCAACGTTTAGTAATTTAATGTGAATGTATGGCTAGGTAAAAATATCTGGCAGATATTATTATCTCTCTCTCTCTTCTTCTCTCTTTCTATTTTTATACCTGCAAACACATTTTTTTATTTTTATATCTTGTAATCATCCGAAAGATGAATGGTACATGCGTTTTGTCAAAACGTTTACAATGCCCAGAAAGAAGGATCAGAAACCCCACAAAGTAAAATTTGATTCTTGATCAGCATCAAATTTTAAATCGATTTAAGCATGTCGATCTGTCCACCTGTTCGTCTATGTGCCTGAACGCCTATATAATATCCGTTTTAAACATTCCGGTGGCCTCAAACCATTTCGACTTCAAATTTAGGGGAAAAATTGGAAGTACTTGCATGCAAATTGGTATTGAAAATGGGCCAAATCGATCGAACGCCACGCCTACTCTACCAAATAATCTGACAACAGCTACGGTTTTCAAAAGGCACAACAAATGGTGTAACGTCCACGAACAGACTTAGGGTAGGGTGTCGGTCGGTCCGTGTCAGCCAACGGCATCCCGTTATGCAAAATCGCGTGATTTTGCGATTCTTTCCGGAAGAAAGCAAAGAAAAAAAAGGAAAAAATCGTGCGAGGGGATAGTTTTAAGTTGAGTTTGGTTCTGGCGGAGTTGAAGTGTAGACGTCAACGAGTGCGCTTGTCTTTCTATTGTTTTTCTGATTGTATGGCTGAGCTCTGGCTGTTTTTTCCTTATTTTGAATAATGAGCTCAGACTGATAGTTGACCATTAAAAATATCAAAAGAAAAGAAATAAATAGAAAAATACGCGAAAGAAAAATTTTATGCAATTGAAATTAAAAATAAATTAACTCGGAAAACATCGAAATTCAAAAAAAGGATAAATTTTAATTAAAACCTTAAAGTAAAGCAACAAAAGCGACGAATGAAAAACCAGTGAAAGCAAGAACGAATTGCGCAAGGAAAACGATGTGAAGGCTATACAAAACTCCTTCTTTAAGCAAAATCATTTGTAAGAAAAAAAGGGGTAAAAGAAAAATTGGTTATCTTAATCAGCAAACAGCAAAGAAAAAAATTTGTTTAAAAATGTTCAGATAAAGCATATAAAAGCTGTTTCGTGCCACGTAAATATACAAGAGAAAAAAAAAAGAACGAATAGTCGATCATATGTACAAGAATACATACATAGGAGAGATGAACGAAGTGTTTTCTTGAAGTTCGGGAGTGCACGTTCAGAATAAGAGAAATTCACTTTTTTTAATTTACTAACTCACGAAATCAAGAGAAGTTGGTTTGAATTTTGTGTTAACCAAAAAAAATTAAAATGGGTAAAACAAGAATATACCTTTGTAAATAGCATATTGTATAAAGAATACTTGGAGGAGACTATTGTTAAGTTTAAATTGTAATAGAGAAAAAGAATGATTGTAAACAGATATTAACATTAATATATTAGCTATGAATGGATAGCCAGCTGCCTGTATCAATTAAGTTACAGAGAATTAAACACGAGATGAGAAGTTTTTGTGGATTGTTTTGCTATGTTTCTTTCTGAGTAAAAGAAGAAAAGGAGTTCTTCTAAAGCGTGTCTTTTTTTTGCTTATTTTTGTTACCTTGCCTTCATGGAGAAAATAGGGCAATTATAATTCAATAGAAGCAAAAAAAAAAAAAAGAAAAGAAAATGGTTTGGAGAAGTATAATTTGATAAATCGAAAGCAACAAAATGTAAACAATTGAAAGCAGTTGAAAGAGAAAAAATAGTTACCAAAAGCCTAACTAATATCGACGGTGGCAGAAGAAAAAAAATCGTAATTATAATTTAGAAAGCTTCGGAATTTTGTTCTTTTGCTTATAAAAAAACAAAAACAGTGACGAAAATTTGAAGGCTGGGAAGTGTGTTTTTGTGATTTCGTTTAGAAAATGGTAAACTTTCGCTCAAATTAGAGGTGGAAAAGAACACTGTTGGGTTCACTTGATCATGGAAGTGGTGATTTTTGTACACATAGCCTTAAGCTAAAAATTACCTACGTGTAGCTTGCCATTGATGCTGTTTGAAAATTTGTAATGTTGCCACGGGATAACGACGAATAAAATTGTGTTCTCAAGTTTCATCATCCTCTTTATCATCAGATATACGCCACATCTCATCAACAGCGAACAGCAGATATTAACAGCGACCACCACAGAGTCCGTCAGCACTACAAAAGGGAGCACAACGTCATTTGGAAGAGACAACGCATGTTAGTCAGGTATTTACCTTTCCTTTTTTTTTGTTTCGCGTGAGCCACAATGAGCGGCTAAGGCCGAACATGCCACTGCTTTAGCAGGAGTGCGATGTAGGTGGGAAATGCACCCGTGGGGGAACCATAGGGGCACATAGGAAGGATACAGACGGACGAACGACATGCTACGGACATAAAACACTTTCTCTTTTTGTGTGTTTTGTCTTTCTCTGTCATGCGGCTCAGAAAGCTAAGCCCCATCAATTAAATCGCTCTACCGCCCAGCGGAGCTAGACCCGTGCCAACGTCACATTTACCAATTTTCCCGAGTATTTTAAGCCAGATTGGATCATATTTAATATTTATATATTGTTAATAGCTCTTCCACTTTTATCATTTTTGCTATTCACTGGGCACGCAATCATGTGATTTTTAAATTTTTGAAACCGAATTGTCCACGACTGGTTAGGGTTAGGTAAGCTATTAATCTGATTGTAGAAAAAGCTTTTACTGTTGAGCACTTATTTTTTGGATTAAGTTTATTCGAATAAGTTGACTTTTTTGTATATTTCTGACAGCTTTTAGCCTTTACTTTCCCTTTCTTTTGTTTTTTTTTTTAGTTTTGAATTTTAAATGATTTTTGTATAACTTTTAAAGCAAACTTGGTATCATCCGTGACTCCATGTTGTATTTGAAACAATTTAATATCTAAGCAATTGAGAAAAATTTATATTAATAAGTTTGTGCAAAACTCCGCCTACTTTGTAGTCGTACTGTTCTATTTTGTGCGAAGAAATTTTGCAATTTCTCTTTCTCATTTTACGGCTTCTAGCTTTATACGTGTTTAAACAATAATTAATTATAAAGTTTAAAAGCGGGTAAATTACATGAATTATATTCACCTTTTTGTCGTGACATTCATTTTAGTTTTGGAGATCACCACTTGGTGCTCTCCGTAAAAAGTCTCTTTCTTGTTTTGGTTTTTTGTCTGTTTACCGTTTTTATCTCAGCTTGCTCTTTATCTACTGTGTTTTTAATAGTGTGAAGTTTACTTCTAATATGAGAGATCGTTTTTGTGTGCGAGATAAATTTTTTTAGTTTCTTCTTTTACTGTCTTTTGTTTGTTACTTTTTGACACGATGTTTTTTTTCGCCATGTCAGTCTTTCTGTCGGGCTGTCTTTTATTCATTCAGTCAGTCAGTCAGTCAATCAGTCAGTCAGTCGGTCTGTTAGTCTGTCTGCCTGTCTGCAAGTCAGTCAGTCAGTCAGTCGGTCTATCAGTCTGTCTGTCGGTCTGTCAGTCTGTCTGTCGGGGTCTCTTTCATCAGTCAATCAGTCAGTCTGTCAGTGTGTCCGTAAGTCAGTCAGTCAGTCATTCAGTCTGTCAGTCTGTCTGCAAGCCTGTCGGTCAGTCATTCATTCAGTGAGTGTGTCCGCCGAGCTGTCATTTATTCAGGCAGTCAGTTATTCCTTCAGTCTGTCTGCAAGTCGCTCAGTCAGTCACTCACTCAGTCTGTCTGTATGTCTGCAAGTCAGTCAGTTATTCAGTCAGTCAGTTTACCTGTCTGTCTGCAAGTCAGTCAGTCAGTCAGTCGGTCTGTCAGTATGTCTGCCTGTCAGCAAGTCAGTCAGTTAGTCAGTCTGTCTGTTAGTCTGTCTGTCAAGCTGTCTGAAAGTCTGTCGGTCTGTCAGTCTGTCTGTCAGTCTGTCTGTCAGTCTGTCTGTCGGGCTGTCATTTGTTCAGTCAGTCAGTCAGTTTGTCAGTCTGTCTCGAAGTCAGTCAGTCAGTCAGTCGGTCTGTCAGGGTTTTCTCAATTAAGCAAAAATCTCGTGAGTACGTGTGGAGTGTGAAAAAATTAAGTCAATGTTCAATGATTGTTGTTATCTAAAGCACTCACCTTCTTCTCCATCCTGTACTACACCTCCTGCTTCGCCTTAATCTGATTCGTCGTCTTATGCTGCATTCTTGCGTACAAAGAACGTGAGCGTTTCCACTATCCTTGAGTCTGCCGCTAATAAATCAGGTTCAAATAAGTTGCGAAGCTCTCCTCGTTTTAAGAATGTGGAAATGGCAGGGATATCTCTTCCCAGTGATGCATTCAGGATACACTGGCTACATCTTCAAAGAATATTAACAAAAATGGAAAATCCATTTCTTGCCTTGGCAGTTCGGATGTGTCTGATGGTCGCCATGCTGGACAAGTCGCACAAGCTGCACGTAAAAATGTGATCACTCGCTTTATATTCTCGTTAACTTAAAACTCTCTATCTGCGAATCATCTTGTTCCTAGTAGGGATGACGTCTGCTTGACGGCAGTATTACCAAGAAAGGCAATACCTGTGTCAAGAGTGGCGCCTGACAACTTTGAGGATAACATAAAAAACTATCTGGCTACAAAAGTCCCATCCGTCAATTTGAAGCGTAAAAGCATTTTCAAATTAACCCCATCCCAACTTAGGGCTATCCCGTCTCTTAAAGGGTTAGTTGCGACTGCGCACTTGGTAATTTTACTAAACAAACCATTTTGGCCAGTTGGATCCTCAAGTAAGAAATTCATTTCTCGGGATCGATTCCGTAATATTAATTAGGCAAATCTCCCACCTTCAAAAAATTAAATGTTTTTTCAGGCCCAGTAACTTTCATTTACCATAATGTTTAAAATTCGCTTCACTTTTCTAAATTCAGTGCGCACGGAATTTTCCTGTTTAGCCTCCACTGAAACTTAGTTTAATCCTGATTTACATTCGTCGGAACTTTTCCGCAATTCTTTCTAGATTTTCAGAAAGGATTGATTGGATCGCACTGGTCGTGGTGTTTTAATTATCATATGTGCTGTAGTCCCATCCTATTCAATTGAATTTCCTACTCCTTGTAAGGCTAAATTTGTGACTATTCATGCGAAATTGGTCAATAATTAATATGTAATTTGGTTCTATATCCGCCCAAATGCGAATATCTCTATTTATAAGAAAAATGCTACGTTCATTTGCGATGTGGCAGAAAAATCTAAACCTACTGAAATAGTCATAGCGTTGGGGAAATTCAATTTGCCGCAAGTCATTTGGTATTGTAGTGCTAATTCTGGCTGTATGGTCCCCACTTCAACATCTGATGGAGCTATTGTGTTTTTCAATGAGTTATTTGATCGTAGTTTACTTCAATACTCCTAATTGTAATGGCAGACTAGATCTTTGCTTTGCCAACTTCCCGGAAATAGTTGTAAATCGCTGTCCACCTCTTAGTTTACCTGTGGGCTCGTATCGTCCATCAATTTGTATTTCCTTTCATTACAGGCTCGAATTACTCTAACTTGCCAAATCAAACTTTCTCCAATAAATATTATGATTTTAACAAAGCCAATATTTTACTGCTTAAATGTCATCTTTCACACATTATATTTGATTTCTTTGCTAAAAAAATTGAAACATTACTATGTTTGCTTTATAAAGTATTAAACCTAGCTATTTCTGCATCCGTGCCGATCAAGCAACTTCGCCCTCGAAGTATATACCAGCCGTGGTTTAACAACAATATTAAATAATACAAAAATAAGAAAAACTTTGTTCAAGCGCTGTGGTCATATTTTTCTCTTTGTGAAAAAATTTTTGCAATTTAATCTTCTATTTCATTTCTTTATTGCGTTATACGTTTTTAAAAGTTTTCAAACTTCTTCAAATTTGTTGAACTTTTTTTGTGTTTACTGCTTAAACTTATCATCGCGGATACCGTACGTGTTTCCATTAAATACAAAAAAAAAAAAAAAAAATTAAAAACATTTGACATTATCTTCAGTAGTTTTCCAAACCTTTTCAAGTGCGTAGATATTTCACAAATAATAAACAATAGACAAATAAAAACTCCGCCAGATAAAAACTCGAATAGATTTCATCTATTAGCTGACACATTCACATAAGAAAAAAAAGTACAAATTCCGACTTTCCAGTGTTGCCAACCAGTAGCATCGTTCCTATCGACAAAAAATATGTTGTGATTTCTCCAACTGATCCCTCCATAACAATTTTCCAATTCTGCCCTTTCGCTATTAAAAATGCTCTAGATTGCATTACAACGCATATAGACTCTATATCGATTCTACGCGATGGGAATTTAATGGTCCTCGCTGGGAACCCGCGCGCAACCGAAAAACTCATAAAGGCCAAATCTTTAGCTAATCTATGTGCTATTTCAGCTAAACTACATGACAAACTGAACTCGGTTAAAGGCGTAGTTTATGTCCCATGCTTAAAGCATGTGCCGGACGATGAAATTGTGCGCGAAATGGGCAATCAAGGAGTGACTGAGGTCTACAAATTTACCAAATTTAATGACGATGGAAAAATCCGCTTTCCTACAGGAAGAGTTATTTTGTTTTTTGACGGCTATCGGCTACCGGCAACGGTTGATGTAGCTTGGTACAAATGTAAAGTAGAACTCTATATTCCAAATCCCATGAGGTGTAGAAACTGCCAACGCCTGGGCCATACGGCAAAAAGATGCACCAGTTCGCCATCCTATGCTAATTGTGGTCTTCCTCCACATGCTGAAAGCTGTACCCGTAGTTTCTGCATAAATTGCAATGATCGACACTCAGCTTTAGACAACAATACCCACGTTTTGTACAGATGCGTGAAATACTAAATATCAAAACAGAAAATTACTGTAGCATGAGCGAAGCGCGACGCACATACCGGGAAAGAAATCCATCTGTAGCCCAAGGAATTGGCAAAAGTAATACCCACGCTGCTGTTGCCTCGCAAAACAAGCCTAGTAAGCCTTTAACTCCAACTCCCTCCAAAGAAAAACTTGTTCCCCCTTAACCAAAAAGTATATTGCGAAACCAGTTACATCACCCGCCAAAGATAATATTGAAGAAACCAAAACAACATCAAATATTGAAACAATTGAAACAACAACATATATGCTAAAATCTAATATACCAAGCTATCCAGAATCTCCAGCTCTCAACTTTACTCAACAAACTACAAATGGTAATGAATCCATTCTTTCATCCCTCAATCAACCTTCAATTTCAAATTATTCACGTGCGCCAACCCGTTGCGCTTCAAATGTACCAAATAACCTAAGTACAGATTATTCTGCTGGTAAGAATAAATCACTCACGAAAAATTCCTATAGCGACCTTCTCGACGGAGACGCTGACATGGCAACCTAATCCTCCTTCCACTCTGCTTCCATGTCATTACAATTAAATAAAGTTTTTAAAATTCTACAATGGAACATTAAGGGACTTATTAATAATTTTGATGAACTCCGTACACTCATAAGTGATTTTAATCCAACCTTTTTATCGCTTCAAGAAACCCATTGTAGAAGCTCTCTTAATTCTATTCCACTCAAATCATATACTGGATACTTAACGAATGCTGATTAAAATTCATATTGGAAATAAGGAATTGGTGTTTTTATCAAATAAAATATACCTCACAAACGCATAAATTTAAGCTCAAATATACAAGCCGTAGCGATACAAATAATGTTAAATATAAAATTTACAGTGCTTTCGCTCTATATCCCTCCTTCGCAATCGTTTTCTCAGCAAGAACTCTACAGTTTATTCTGAGTGATCCTCTGACAGCAACTTCTCCAGTGCTTTCATCGAAAATAAAAGGACTCCAATATCTCCTTCAAATAATATCGATAGATGTGCCATGTTCCTTGGAAATTGCATATTCACCTTAGAACTTGGAAGTTGTCTCTCCAATTTGAAGGGGATGACACCTGGTCTAGACCGCATCTCATACCAAATGATCAGCGCTATGTCTAAGTCTAGTAAAAAGAAATTACTGAACCTTCATAATACGGTATTTTTGACTGGCCATATACCCTATATGTGGAAACTCGCTACAGTTGTTCCAATTCCAAAGTCAAAAAATGCTTCCATCGCATCGGACTATCGCCCAATCTCTCTTTTATCTTGCCTCTCAAAGGTATTAGAGAAGATTATGGCATCTAGATTATCTTGGTTTCTTGAGTCCAAGAACCTGATTACAAAGCAATAAGTTGGTTTCAAGCGGGGTAGAGGATGCATCGACGCTCTATTACATATTGTTTATTTTACAAGCAAAGCAATTTCCGAACGAAACCATGTAACAATTCTCTCTATTGATTTCGAAAAAGCATTTGACCGAGTTGGTCTTCCTGTTATTTGAAGACTCTTGAAATCATGGAATGTTGGACCCAAATTCTTCAACTACTTCAAATCATTCATGTCGCATCAGCGGTTCAAAGTTAGAATCAACAATCATCTCTCTGATTCTTTTCGGCTAATAAATGGCATTCCACAAGGATCTCCTCTCTCTGTCACGCTTTTCCAGATCGCTTTCAACGAAATTAGCAAAATTCTTTTCCGTGTACCAAGAGTAGAACATTGTCTCTACGCGGACGATGTATACATTTTTATAAAAGAAAGCGACAACACGAAAGCAATCAACACCCTCGAATCTATTGCACGAGAGATCTCCACATGGGTAAACTCGTCAGGGGCTAAAATTTCTACACAAAAATGAAAAAAAAATGCACATTTGTCTAAAACAAATGTGCGATGCAGGAAACCTACTGATGCATATTAACCACTTACCAGTACTAAATGTGCAGACGCTCCATGTTCTCGGGCTCACGTTTTCCAACAATTATCGTTGGAAAGCACACTGTCTGCTGTTAAAAAACTCCCTTTTAACAAGGGTAAATTTCATACAGTACGTTGCTTGGAGAAGCCATGCGCATATTAACACTATCGCTTATCTTACCAAAATGCTTGTGTTAAGCAAGATTGACTATGCTTTGATAATTTATGGCAACAGCTGCAAATCTAATATCAACATCCTTAAACCGGTCTATCACCAAGCCGTTAGAGCAAGTTGTTATGCTTTTCGGACGACGCCCATAAATAATATTATAATTGAAACTGGTCTCCCAACTTTAGGAAATAGACTGTATGAGTTAAAAGCTAAAATAGTCCCCAAGCTTCTTAATTCAAACAAATCCATTCTCGGTGATGATGTAAGAAAGATTATTATTGCAAAGAAAATTCCAAAGTCACCATTTGCAATTCACCATTGTTTGTGCGTCGCAAAGGAATTGAGCATTCCCCTAAAAATTTCCCGCTCCTTTGGTGTTAAACCTCCCTGGATTTTAAAAGACTGCTCTTTTGACATCTCACTTTCTATGCACAAGAAAGAAGATACTCCAAATTACGTCTTCAGGAATCTAATAGCTGAGAAAACCCAAGTATTGGACAATACTGGTTGGCATCTTTTGTACACAGACGGCTCAAAATCTCCTGGTCTGCTTTCCGCTTGTGCGGTGGTAGACGCTGCAGGATGGGTTCTTGTCAACCACATATTTCACGAAAGTACTTCAACTTTCACAACCGAAGCCAGCGCTATCCTTCACGCTGCGAACTTTGCCCATAAAAACAAACTTAAAACCGTCATTGTTACCGACAGTTTGTCTGTATTACAAGCTATTCGGAACCCTTCAACTTCGAGATGGAGCACCATCAACAAATTAAGGAATATAATTACTACACCCGACGGAAAAAGAATTAAAATGTTATGGGTACCAAGTCACATCGGTTTACTGGGAAATGAGAAGGCTGATCAAGCTGCTTCTGCTCCTCTAATTATGGATGATGTCATGGAAAAGTTGAATTTTCAAAGATACATTGGAAGAAAAGTTAAAGAGAAAATGGCAGAAGGAAATTTACAATACCATCATCAACACTACTCTTCCATTAACCCTCAATTAACTCCACCTTTATATTCAACAAATGTTGAGAAAACCAAGATCCCAACATTTCCGAGAATTCGCCTTGGTCATACAATTGAAACCCACCAATGGATCCTGAAGAAGTCTTCCTCCCAAATCTGCAGTTGTGGACAAACTCTTACTATAAAGCACATTCTCTGCGACTGCCTCAACTTTTCCTTGGCTAGAAGTATTGCATTTGGAAAGATTAACCCTTTGAACACTCTACAATCAGCTTCAGCACAGAATATCAATTCAATATATTACTTTATTAATATTACTAAACTCATTATCTAATGTTCATTTATTTAAATTAGAGCCGATAGCCTGTGTTGCTAGTGCTCAATGTATTTTTTTTAGTCTAAGAATTTATTTCATTAATCTAAAATTTAAATAATAATAATAATAAAATAGGAAAAACAGATTTTTCAAAAATTAATGAAGCTATTCTATTTTGTCTATTCTGCTGCAGGGTATAGATGTATTTATCTCAAACACTATTGCACATACTTTCAGTTGATAAAATTTTCACTGCTTGTTAATCCTAAATATTCTTTCAACTTTGTCAACTCCAAAATAAAAATCTTCATATATCCCTAGCACGTTTTTCTCAATGGGTCTGAGTTCTCTGATGATATTGAAATTTCAAATCTTTTTGCTAAGTACTTTGGAAAAAATTCTTCAACTGCTAACTCCGATTTAACTGTAAACTATTCGTATCCGATAACTAAGTCAGTTTGACTAACTTGGTCATATCAGAAATTGATGTTCCAGATGATTTAAGATTTCTAAAATAAAATTCTGCGCCTGGACCTGATGGGATTCCATCACGTACACTTAAATCATGCTCTGCCGAGCTATGTGATTTTATCTCAATGAATTTCAATCTATCCTTGAAATCAGGTATTTTCCGTTTGTGTTGGAAGAATAGTTTCCTTATTCCAATTCGCAAATATGGAAATAGACATCACGTTGAGAAGCATAGAGCCACCGTCGAGTTGAGTCGTTAAGTTAACGTCGTATATACAGATTTTAGTAAAGTTTTTGACTTACTTAACCATTACTTGTTGATCTTTAAACTTTATGTCTCTAGCTTCCCTTTGTACTTAATGAAATGGATAAGCTCTTATCTGCACAACAGATCATTCAGGGATCTGTTTAACTTCGCCACCTCGGATGAATTTCCCTTAACGCCTGGTGTCCCTCAAGGCAGTCACTTAGGACCCCTCTTATTTAATTTATATATTAATGATCTTCCCGCGGTGATTAAATCCAGCTAGTTCATAATGCAAGCTGACGGTGTTAAACTGTTTACCTTTTGCTCCTTGGAATCGCAATCATATTAGCTTCAATTTGATTTAAATGATTTGGTTACATGGTACTCGTTAAATTTTGTAAAATTAAATCTAAAAAATACAAAAAGCTTAGTTTCGTAAAAACGAAGCCATTCAATACTGGGTGTTTCATTGATTCACTCAAGCTGGTTGATTCTTTTGCCTATTTAATGGTTCTATTCGACCAAAGATTACGTTTTAATTTGCACATTGACCTCTCTTTAAGTAATAGTAGGTTCGCGCTTGGTTTCATTAAGAGGTGGTCTAGAAGGCTAAATGATCCTTACATTACAGAAAAGCTATACATGTGCTTAGTTAGACCAATACAGGAGTATGCCTCGGTTGTGTGGTCTCCCTCCTATAGGTGTTATGTAAATTCAATTGAATCAGTTCAAAAGCGATTCTTCCTGATTGCCCTTAGGAATTCGGGTTGTAACCCGCTTGTCCCTTTGTTTCCTTATGAAAATAGGTTGCTACTGTTATTCTAACCATCAATTGAGAAACCTAGATTCATTTTTGGTGTTTACTTCCTAATTAAGTTAATCGATGTTACCAACGCTTCTCTAGGCACTTCATTTTCATTAAGCTTGGTTAATGGAAATATAATTATGAGCTCTTAACCCGTTCAGAGTTGTTTGTAGAACATTCTCGTGACCGCAAAAATTAGGCTATCAACTTCAAATTTGGCAGAAACATTAGAAGTTCTTGCACGCAGGTTGGTATTGAAAATGGTTCAAACGGTCGAAGGACACGTCTACAGCATCGCCTAACCTGGAAAACCTTTATTTTTCAAAGCAAATGAAAAATTGTTTTTTCTCATTTGTTTTAAACTATAGGAAATAAATATAGATAAATTTGAACGCATATTTTATGCGCGATGTTGCAGTATTCGTGCAAAAAAATGGAAAACCTTGACTACGCTTACCTAATATTATAGTGCATGAAAATTTAAATATTTTTTCAATATCTTCGTAACGTGCAGAAACAATCTTCGAAAACTCCTTAGAGTACACAAATTCATGGCTCGTTTCTAATCTTGAATGCACCTAAACATGTCCGCCTGTTCGTCTATCCATCGGTCGGTCTACGCATTTTTGTAGAATTTGTGGTAAACATTGGAAATGAAGATAATGCCTACAAATTTGGAAAAGTATGTTGAAATAACATGAGAACAGCCAACACCGCCCACAAACCTCTACGGCAAAAACTTTTATTGTAAAAATAGAAAAATCAACTGGGCCCAATCCACATTATAGAATATGAGAATTTTTTTATTTTACTTTTTTTGGGGTGGACGGTCTTTTGTTTTTTTTTTTGGGTTAAACGGTGATGGGTATAAAAGATTCAGTCCCGGTATTGTTACGAGTATTTATTCCAATTTATTTGTAACATCGCAACCCTAAATGGAAATACACACATTATTCCATCATCAATGACGCCGTAAGTCATAGCTGTTGATTTAAATAACATAGGCCACTTCGTTTGGTATGTGTAATATAGATGTGCTCGTTGTGTTACTGCAATGACTTTTTGTAAAGAACAATCGAACAGTCTTACAGTTCACTTTCGATCGTTCGGCATAACCAATCGAAGATAATGAAAACTATACGTATATATATATAAACATATATAAGTAAATATACATACATATATATATATATAAATATACAAATGTATATAAATATATATATAAATAAATATATATACATATACAAATATGTCTAAATATTTACAAATAAATAATATATAGTATGATAATAAATATATATATATATTATATATATAAATATATATATAATAATAAATATATATATATATATATTCGGAATATCGTAAGTAGCATTATGTAATTATACCTACATATATCATCATTTTGTCATTAAATCGATAATTCTGAACGTTCAGAATACCTTTTATTTTTTTATATATTTTTCCTTTTTGTATACTTAAGAAATACTTAGACTGTCCGGTCGCACCTTATTTTTCAAATCACCCTTGCAGCTCTTTACTTTCGATGTCTCGAGATCCTAGAAGCCACTCGCTTAGCGAGTACTCAATCACAGAAAAAATTCCTTCTCGTGTCAGACAGCCAATCAGTCTTATCTGCTTTTCCATCCTTTCCCTCGGGTAAAACTCATCTTTATGTGATAGAAAAAGGAACCTTATTATACGATTTAAAATCCGATGCGTTTTGTTTCTATTCTCTCTGGGTACCTAATCACATGCGTACTCACAGAAATACCACTACGGATAATGTGGCATCTTGCAGACCATTATATATTAATGATCCTGCTTTGCTGACTTGGAAGCATTTAGTTTTTTCGCTGGACTAGTTAATGGTCACCACTCACAGTCTTTATCTGCGCAAATAAATTCACACCTTGTTGTGTCTATTGCAATCTCAACCGAGACCTTATTTGCCACATTAATAAGCTGATGTTTAACCACACGGGATGCAACGACAAAATAAAGGTAGTGAGCAGCTTGTGCAATCTTCTGATCAACTTCTATTTGTCTGTCCGCATAACGTCACTTCTATTTGCCATCGTATGCTTCGAAAATTGTCCATGTGGGGTTTTCATGATCGCAGCGTTTTTGAAATTTTGCACATACCCAATTTGTTGTTGTTCGTTGTTGTTTATTTGTTTTTGTTTCTATTTTTTTTTAATTTTTGTCATCAAAACGTTTAAACGTTAACGACCAAACGTTGAATTTAGCCCTTACATCATTTTTTACTTAGCACCTCGTTCATAAGACACATACATGCATACACATGTATTCCATCACTTTCCACACTACGAAATCCACTTTGCGCTTTAATCTCGAAATCATTTAGAAAATATATAAAATATATAAAAATTCGAGAAAATAAAATAAGAAAATTATTTGAAACTTTAGAAAGATCACTTGCTACACAATGACTTTAGTTACGTAACGGACCTTATAATTAGCAATATATATATATATATATATATATATATATAATCAAGCTAACCGCCAAGTTTACTAAAGTTCAAGTATTTACTCAGCACTGTTGTTGATTTTCTGACTCGCAGAAGCAGAAAAAAAATTAATAGAACCATCTATTATATATATTGTAGCATTATTGCTTTGATCTATTTTAATTTATTTTATTTATTGCTCTTTAATTTAATTTATGCAAGCTTTAGATATTCCAAAAGTCTATCCCAATTATCATAACCTAGTTCAGCACAACTGCAACTGTAAGCAATAACCTACATTTAATAACCTACTTTAGCACAAGTGCAACTTTGAGCAACAACCTATGTTATACATTAACCTCGATTTATCAAATAGATTAGCGTAGGCATAAATAAGTTACGATACAAGTTTACCTATAAACAATATTCATAAGATCACCTGACAGTAAGAAATCATCAATAAAGTGAAACACAACAAGTAAATAAATATTTAACAAACTAATTTATCGTTAATCATTATGATATAACTGTGTTTTAAATCCTGTTTAACATACTAATTGCTTTAGTAAATGAACTGAAAGTGGGAAGACATTGTTGGGACGACGAAACAATGTGGCAATCAAAGGCATAAAAATTGTACAAGAGCTTTACAAGTAGCAGGTCGTTGAGGAACGACGTCCGGGAATACCATCAATCCAGCAATCACTAATAAAAGTATCAACAAATTTAACGATCTTATACTCAAGAATTGCCAGTTTAGCATAAGAGTTAACGTGGGAATATAATTTGTTCAATTTCAAAGAACTATTTCCAATTGTTTAGTCTCTCTTTTCGTCTTGCCTCAAAACAACTTAATATTCTTGAAAACCAACGTCGTGTGGAATAAATGCTTCGCATGAATGATGATGATCTGAAATACATTATAAATGATAATCAGGCATGGATTTATACTTACGATCCGCAAACATCTCAAGAATCAACAGCTAGCCATGCTAATGTTGAGCCCAAGCCGAAGACTCTACGCCAAACAAATGAAAAATTAAAGTCATATTGACTATTTTCTTTGACTGTAGTGGGGCAAATAATAGCGACTACCTTCCAGAGGATTAAACGATAATACACTACTACATACTTTTTCCCTGGGATTTTCTGATAATGCTACTGTCATAAGGTTAATGCGTTGCTAAGGCTAACAATCGTTTATGCGTCGCGCTCTTTCAGCGCGGACTAAGCGCGGATTCATGTTCTTTTTATTCTTTTTCACCTTAGCGTAAAAAGTGTTGCGAAAGGAAACGATTTAATGAATTCTTATTTATTGATAAATAAACAGCAATTTTATGTTTGTGTGTGGTTGATTGTATTGAAAGTTTTCTTTTTTAAATGACAGAAATGACGAAAAATTGAATACTTCATTTCATTTTCAGACAGATTATAGACTCGTTCATTCCAAAAAATTGATCCCGATTCATTAACCTAAATTGCACATGTATTGTTAATATTGGTATTAATTGTTAATCTATTTTCAGCGCTGCGTCTTTATGATTATAACTAAAACAGTACTTTCGACAAGATGGCTTTATTATTTGAAGGGGCCATAATTAAGTGCCACTTTAAGAGAATTTCAGGCTGTATGAGATGGACGCACGTATCATTGCTGAGCTAATTAGTTCGAGAGATATGGTACAATTTGAAAATTTTACGTTTGCAGCTAAAAGAAATACACATATTTTACCCTTAGGAGAACAAACGAACGATCGAAACTTATTTACGGAACGGCAGGTTATAAGCACTGGGCCATTCTGCACCCTGCCTTACCTATGGTCACCTTCGGCCAATGATTTCAATGGAAGATACTTGGTTGGGTCCAACGACCTCTAAGCTACCTTCCTCTCGACAAAAAAAAAAAATTCTATTTCACTTTATATATTTATATTCATATATATACATACATATTTATTTTTTTATTATTATTAATTATTACATTGAAATTTGTTATAATCTAAAAATTTTCTTAGTATAATACATTTAAAACAGATATTATCGAAATATATTGTCTAACCTTATTTTTACATACGATCCTTAAGGCGTTACTAACATTTTGTTCGTTTTTTTTTTATTTTTGGTTCACAATAAATTTAATATTGTGATCACAATAAGTTTAATGTGGTCTTCGATACCTGGATTCGCAAGGTTACACGTTGGCTGAGTTCATTGGATTCTCGCCATCCTAAACTTTAAATTGCAGAACATCTCGAATTTATACGTCCTGTGCACTTTCTGCATTGCTTAGTATTAACTTACCAAACTTTCACGGCAATGAAAATGGAGAGTTGCTTTAGCAGACTTTCTTGAGTTACAATACAATACATTCTTATTTAATCTCGTTAACCATCAAACAGGGAAAAATTAATATTTTGTTCAGATAAAGTCACTTTTTAGTTCATCATTTTTATTTCAGGTACGTATGAAAACTATTTTCTTACTTTTTCGAAAATTTCCACTTTCTTCCACTAGCGAAACGAATAATAAATTTACATAACTCGTCACTGGATTGTTTTTATGTTCAAAACAATAACTTACATAGTTAGCGGTTTAGTTCTTTCCAATCAACTTATTGTACATCCATTTTACCTTCATGTATACATATCATTTTTAGAGATCATCGATTTGGTACTTTATTAAAATTGTGAAAATTATTGTCCATCCATTCTCTTTATATATTTAAGTTTGTTTTAATTTTATTTACTCTAACATAGTTTATGTTCTTCTATGTCCGCTTTTCATTTTTATATATGTATACCATATTGTATCCCCTGAAATTCCATATAGAGTGTGGTAGCTTTAATATTCTTTAAAAAATAAACACTTCAAATTCATTATTATTAGTACAATCTTTTCGATATTAAATGTTTGTAACTGTTAACATAGTAATATACACATTTATCGGCTGACTGTATTTTTTCCCAACTTTATTCTTTGTTTTAGTTGATGCCTTCGCTATTTTTAATAGATCAAGTAATAAGGAATAACTAAATATGGCGTCAACAGCAATATTCTTTAGTTCAATTTCGAAACTTTTATGGAAAAACACAAATCAAACATTTAAATAGACATTATTTTAAAACCATTTCAAAAATAATGAAGAGTTTTTGACAAAATGTTTCAAATTTGTAATGCACACATTTTCCCACCGTTTCCCATTTCTCTTACTGACCTCGCAATTCAACCAACCCGATGACAAGAGTTTCGGAAAACATCGTTGCATAGCGCAACGGTTTGTTGAATTTCACAGAAAAATGAGTATTGAAAAATAATAAATCTAAAGACGATTAGAAGAGATATGAAATGCGGCGAAAGCTGAATTGCTCCACGATTTATATTTTTTAAGACGAAGAATTTGAAGGGAACGACTCAAATGATGGAATCCGGGATGAAAGAATTACTAAAAAAAAATTAAAAGTTTCCACTTCTACAAAAAAGAGCCAAGAACATATTTTGCAAAATTCACGCTGTAAGAAACTTGCGAAGTTCTCCAAAATGCACTGTAACGGCCGCGAACAAACCTCGGGTAGGGTGTCTGTCGGTCTGTATCAACGGCAAGCAGCGGAATAGCGGCATGCCGTTAGACAAAATCATGCGATTTTGTGGTATCGCTAATAAATCGCATGATCTTGCGGTATATGTTTATTTTATTCTTTTCTGTTTTCCTTGCTTACAAGTACAGGCAAAAATCGTATGATTTTGCGGTATCTTTGCTTGCTTTTGCAAGTACAGGCAGAATCGTATGATTTTGCGGTACTCCTTTTTTTTCCTTTTGCTCTTGCAAGCATAGGCAAAATCGTATGATTTTGCCGGATCTATGCTTGCTCTTGTGTGAGAGTAGCGGCAAGCCGCTATAGAGAGAGCAACAGGAAGAAGAAGAGGGAAATTAAGTAAGCACGAGAGGTCTGTCTGCGTTTTAATTTCAAGTTGGAGGAGAGAACTATTTGGCATCTGGTGAAGTTCAGACGCATTTTCGAGCTTTTCATAAAACGGACAAATAAAAATAATTTTGTTTGAAAGTATCCTTCAAGTGTGATCAAAAGGACAAACATCAGCTAATGGGAAATAAAGTAACAAAAAAAACACAGGAAAAAAAAGGGAAAGGTGGAACAATTAGAAGGAGCATTTTGTGTGTGTTCTCGCGACGAAGAAATTTTTCTTCTGCCGACAAAAGTTTACAAATTAAATCCTTTGTGCAAATAATTGTATAAAATCTAAATATATATATATATATATTTATAGACATGTATATATATACATGTATACGTATGTATATGCATAAGAAAAGTTCATAGGAACATATTTGTGTCTAAATTGTGTAAAAGAATATATAACCAATCAACTCTGTATAACATAAAAAAAAAGGAAAAAAAATTTCTTTTTGTATGCGTGCTTTTGAAACAAAAAAAAAAAAATAATAAAAAAATATTTATATACATATTGTGAGTTGGTTACTACCATTTAGCCATCACGAAAGAAATTTTGTCACCTAATTCAATTATTTGTACAGAAATTCTACGATTGTAAAACTTTGCTGTAAAGTAAAACATATACATAAGAATAATACAAACAAAAAAAAAAATAAAGAAAAAAAAACGTTTTAGCCGAACAATGTTTTGTAGTAAAAAAAAATAGAAAAGCATTTATATATAAAAGAAAAAGGATAGAAAGAAAAAAAAAATAATAAAAAGGAAACAAAAAAAAAAGGGGCATCCAGGTGTTTACTTCAGTCAATATGCGTTAAGAGGAAGAAGAGTAATGTTCCAGTTTCAGTAGCTTATGAATTGCGTGCACCCCCATGCACCTACATCCCTGTGTTGTGATTGCGCTGACTACTTAAAACGAACTTCCTACTTCCTTGCTGGGAACAGGAACCGCCGATGTAGCAACTACCGCAACCGACCTCGCCTCGACACCGACCGCATCAAGTATTGTAAGTTATTTTAGTTTGTTTAATTCCTTTTTCCTTTTTGTGATGAGTGGCTAAGCGTTACCGCTGCCGCCGCTGTGGCTGGAGGACGAAGGGGTGCGCATATGATGGCACTGTAGGGAGGACTCCAGACGGTTACAGACTGACTTACGGTGGACAGACGGACGGTGGACAACCGACGGGACCTATTCATCTTTTTCTTTGTCAGGGAAATATAAATGCTCTGCCGATATAGCTAAGACCGTGACAGCACGTCCAAATTACGCACTAATGTTTCTAGTTATAAGGAGAATATTTTCACAGAGTGACTAATCGAATAATCGTACCAATTGTCAACAATATGCACCATATTATAAAATATTTTCAAGGCATTTTAAACAGAATGAATAATTCTTTTGACAGCACAAGTCACGAGCTTTTCAGCGAAAATTATTTCTAAAAATGCCCGGAAATCTTCATTTTGACGCTGGTTCTCTACTACCGTGATAGCGAAGGTCTTAAATATAACGGAGTAATTTTTTACGAAAATATGGATTCTATCAAATACATCGGTTATATTCTTGAGAAAAAGAAAAGCTTACTTTGTCTTATTTGAGATATTGAGATTAACGAATTGGAAAGTCATATCTTGCTAAGACAGACAATGCCAGATGAATATATCGCAAATCCCTCTAATAAACTACTGCATGGAAATGCTGCATGTGAAGATAATTAGATATACGCTGTGCGATTGTCTGTTAATTTCCATTAATGCCTCCAACAATAGATAACTGCTCTCTATCTGACGATGAATGGTAACACCATAAAGTAGCAACAAACGTCTTACACATGTATACTTACTTCGTCAATAGAGTCTAAGACAACATTTTTGTTAGCGAAGCAATTCTTTTCCATCACCGCAATCATAAAAGTTGCAATCCATTATAATTAGTATGGTTTATGACACAAGTCAGTAATCCGTAATTTTAAGATTAGTGTAAATATGAGAAGCTACCATAAATTTTTCGGACAACAATTCTTTTTATTTGCCTAATAAATCCTTGGGACCTGTGAAGGAATATTTTTTACAGGAAAGCAATTTTTTCCTTAAAACTTTGAGTTTTCCCACGTCTGCTTACTTGAGCCTAAGGAATTGCTGTTGTTAAGTCACAGAGTAATACCTTACCTCTTACCTTTTTCGTTGACTTATAACTTTTCTAATACACTAAAATGGAAAGTTTTTACGTTTACAAAAACGACGTTACCGTTCTCCCATCAAGACAACGTTTGAGTAAACATTACACTAAGAGCAATTCGAAAACAAAAAAGTTGGAAATTTGGCATAAAGTTTTGGAGTTACTCACAAATTAAATCGTCGAATTACACATTTTTCTGGTTTTTCGTCGACATTTCGCACACTGTAAAATGTGTGATTCTGGCTTTGATAGTGGAGATAGGGGATTTGTCGGTCTGCTTTTTCCAGAAATGTCGTAATAACGGCATGCCGTTATTCTATATCGTGCGATCGCAAAAACAGCGGCTTGCCGCTATGCTCAGAAGAAAAGAGATCGAGCGAGAAAAAAGCGATTTTGTTGAGAGAGGGTTTTGCTTGAGAGTTCGGTGGTGGTGGTTTTTGTGTTTTGGGTTTGTGTTTGATCGTTGTTTTTTCTTCAGCAAACCTCAGGAGAGGAAGGTTCGGAAAACCGAAAGGAAGTTATTCGTGAAAAGATCTAAAGAAAAAATTTTCCAAAAAAAAAATAAAATGTAAATTTATTGAAAATTGTGCAAAATACGTAAATTTTAATTGTTTGACAATATATGAAACATTAAATTTGTATAGATGAAAAGTGAAAATTTAGTTTTAATGCAGGAACAGTGCAAAGAACAACAAGTACCAAATCAAATGATTATATTATATATGCCAAATGTTGGGTATAAAAGCAAACTTTGAGTCGCTCTTTTGTTTTTGAAAAGAAAATATTAATAAATAAAACATATGTAAATTGTATATTATTGAAGAGAGTGCTATTTTTACATTTATGCTATCCGAAGTTTTATTATTATACATATAAAAGAGAGGATAAATAGGAAAAACTCCGTTTAAAATATATAGCAAAAATTTTACTTGCAAAATTTTTTTTTTCCTGACAAATTAATGATATCATACGCACAAAAGTGAAACTGTGTATAACAAAAAAAAAAAAAATCAAACGGCAAACACTAAAAAGACATTAAAAAAAAAACAATAAATAAATAACCGACAATATTGTCAAAGAAGCATACCAATTACCAAACAAAAGAAAATTAAGCTACTATAATCCAACATAAAACATTCTCCAATAAGAAAATCAGTTATATTCGCATTTATTTGGTTTGTTAAATGAAAAAGAGGAGAAAAGAATTGCAAGCGACAGATTTATGAAAAGAAAAATTTTTATTAAATTAGATTGCAAGTTTAACTACTAATAAGCAATGTAATTTACTATAAGAAAAGTTATGATTTACATATGAGTATATTCTGATGCAATTTAAAGCAAATGTCGATGTTGTTAAAATGAAAAATATATGTGGAAAAAAAAATTTTGATATGAAACAAAAAGGAAATCCTTTTTTCTTGGCAAAATATTGAGGCTGCGATCTAATTATCATGAGAAGGAAAGCATTAAAATATATTTATTGAAACGGTGAATGTACCAGCATAAGCAGGTCTACTATTAACATGTAGTGTTCGTTAAGGCGGCTGAGCAAATTGATTACTACTTAACACTTAGGCCCTTTTGTCATGTAAGCATATTTTCCTGAGAATCCTTTTACCATATATAGATTCCATTTTCTTAGAAACGATTATAGGAGAGGGTTTCCAAAACACTGCCCCAGCTGAAGTAAATTTTCCAGATCAATTTAGAATGACAAGACTCGCAGCGAATTTTGACGAACAACTTGAACGACGACACTCGTGTGTAGTATACTCAGGATCTTCAGCCGGCTCGGATCTTGTTATGCTTGATTCCCAATCGGCACTTCCGTAATCCAAAAGTGTGTTCTATAGTAAATCGCATGCTTCGCTTTTATGGCTCGAAGTTGATTTAATTGACGTTTCTGTATGCGCCGATCGTCTTATTTGACGAAATAGCATAGATTTCCCAGCACTTTTATGACGGTGTTTTTTCTGTTGAAAAATAATTTCAGACAGCAACCCTCTCCTCCTCTTTACATTTCAATTCGGTATACGTGTTTAGTTCTGAAATATATTCTCTAGGTATGATTAGACCTCATATTGATCTTATCCGGTGTGCACACCTTAGTTGGAAAACTGACTTTCCAGTTATTGCATGCGCACTTCGAAGGGGCTAATAGAATTTTTGTATAACTTTTTATGTATTTCATATTATTGGTATTTAATTTTACTCAAGTTATGTC
The DNA here is from genome assembly GCF_014805625.2 of Glossina fuscipes. NCBI lineage: Eukaryota > Metazoa > Arthropoda > Insecta > Diptera > Glossinidae > Glossina > Glossina fuscipes. The sequence continues at coordinate 1,926,731 of NW_024003726.1, forward strand.
CATTTGTAGCTGGCTGATACGGAGATCCTTTTTTGTGTTTAAACCCTTACCTTTCAAGAATCTTTGCAATTCATGTCACATTAGCTGCAAGTCATATTCACTCACTGATACTTGGGCAATTTCAAAACAGCGATAATTTCGCAGCATTTCTGAATCGTTGATACGACGGTTACGTTGCGCATAACATGGACTTACGGCCATTTCATATATACGTCAACCAATATTAAAAAGCAACTATAAACGGGCATGCAAATTCTAGGTGAACACGTTTAAATGGGGGTCTTTCTTCTTTTAAAACTTTACTTCTTAACTTTAATGAGATGTGCACTCTCGTACCCTGTAGCAGACAATCTTGTTATAATGCCTATTTTTAGGGATTGTTGATAAGCATCAAATTTTGGATCTATTTAAGCATGAGAGCCCGTGCGGCTGTCCAATTTTCCATCTGTGTAATGTCTGTTATAACCGAGCTTCTAGCCGCAAAAACGAAACTATCGATTTCAAATTTCTCAAACACGTTGGAGATTGGTGCATGCAGATTGGTATTCGCCAAATCGTTCTGAAAATACTCTTACAGTATAACCCAATAATCATCTCCGTTTTTCGAAAGAAAAAAAGCTGGTTTTTGCTCACTACTCATGAACTACGGTAAATAAATGTAGAAAAGTTAGAATATATACTATGGGCGATGATATTCAGTTTTTGTGCAAAAATTGAAGGAATTGACCACGCCTACTCAATGTTATTGTATATCAAAATTAAATTTTTTTTCATTATCTTTTTAGCGCGCAGAAGCAAGCTTTAAAAATTCCACAAAAAAATTTACATATTTGGTCAATTACAGATTCGGAATATACCTACGAATATCCGTCTCTTTGCTTGTCAATCTAGCCGTCTGTTCAACCAGTGTCTGGTAGAAATTCTTCCGTTAGCGAAAATGAAAATATCATCTATAAAATTGCAAAAGAATTTGAAAACGATCCAAACCAGTTGAAGAACACACCTACAACACCCATGTGCTTATGCAACGAAAACTGTGAAAGCTTTCGCTTTCCGTATATTTTGCTTGTCGGTCATAAGATACAAGACATTCACCATACAAATTTCCACATGAAGTCTGAAAAAAAAAATTTTCTTTTCATTGATTAACACGTTGGTCCCTATAGTACCTTTGACAAAGTTCCAACGTAGTAAAACCCGTTATGAATTAATGTACAGTTGTGTTTTTGGGTATCTTTGATAAATCTCAGTAGACGTTGGTCGCCATAGAACTTTGACTTTGACATTTAGCCCACGTTGGGCTAACCGGATCAAATACGTTAATTCTTAATCTCAATGATTCGAATTTATTATTAAATAATCTTCTCGGTAAACGGCCTTTTTACTTCAGACGTATACCTATATGTATAATCTTGATATAATGATTGTTGTTATAACAATCAAGGATACATACATACGTATATATATATACATGCATATGTATTTACGTGCATACATTTTTGAAGCGTAATACTTTAGATACAATATAAATTTAATCTTTACAAAAAACAAAAAAAGGGGGTTCGCCAAACTGTTATCGCAGTTCTGTCGCTCCGGCGTGGAT